>NC_092281.1:39431684-39604842 GCF_036320965.1 Panulirus ornatus
GAGAGATGGCCAGAGAGCGTTATTGGATTACGTGTTAATTGACAGGCGTGCGAAAGAGAGACTTTTGGATGTTAATGTGCTGAGAGGTGCAACTGGAGGGATGTCTGATCATTATCTTGTGGAGGCTAAGGTGAAGATTAGTATGGGTTTTCAGAAAAGAGGAGTGAATGTTGGGGTGAAGAAGGTGGTGAGAGTAAGTGAGCTTGGGAAGGAGACCTGTGTGGGGAAGTACCAGGAGAGACTGTGTACAGAATGGAAAAAGGTGAGAACAATGGAAGTAAGGGGAGTGGGGGAGGAATGGGATGTATTTAGGGAATCAGTGATGGATTGCGCAAAAGATGCTTGTGGCATGAGAAGAGTGGGAGGTGGGCTGTTTAGAAAGGGTAGTGAGTGGTGGGATGAAGAAGTAAGAGTATTAGTGAAAGAGAAGAGAGAGGCATTTGGACGATTTTTGCAGGGAAAAAATGCAATTGAGTGGGAAAAGTATAAAAGAAAGAGACAGGAGGTCAAGAGAAAGGTGCAAGAGGTGAAAAAAGGGCAAATGAGAGTTGGGGTGAGAGACTATCAGTAAATTTTAGGGAGAATAAAAAGATGTTCTGGAAGGAGGTAAATAGGGTGCGTAAGACAAGGGAGCAAATGGGAACTTCAGTGAAGGGCGTAAATGGGGAGGTGATAACAAGTAGCGGTGATGTGAGAAGGAGATGGAATGAGTATTTTGAAGGTTTGTTGAATGTGTCTGATGACAGAGTGGCAGATATAGGGTGTTTTGGTCGAGGTGGTGTGCAAAGTGAGAGGGTTAGGGAAAATGATTTGGTAAACAGAGAAGAGGTAGTGAAAGCTTTGCGGAAGATGAAAGCCGGCAAGGCAGCAGGTTTGGATGGTATTGCAGTGGAATTTATTAAGAAAGGGGGTGACTGTATTGTTGACTGGATGGTAAGGTTATTTAATGTATGTATGACTCATGGTGAGGTGCCTGAGGATTGGCGGAATGCGTGCATAGTGCCATTGTACAAAGGCAAAGGGGATAAGAGTGAGTGCTCAAATTACAGAGGTATAAGTTTGTTGAGTATTCCTGGTAAATTATATGGGAGGGTATTGATTGAGAGGGTGAAGGCATGTACAGAGCATCAGATTGGGGAAGAGCAGTGCGGTTTCAGAAGTGGTAGAGGATGTGTGGATCAGGTGTTTGCTTTGAAGAATGTATGTGAGAAATACTTAGAAAAGCAAATGGATTTGTATGTAGCATTTATGGATCTGGAGAAGGCATATGATAGAGTTGATAGAGATGCTCTGTGGAAGGTATTAAGAATATATGGTGTGGGAGGCAAGTTGTTAGAAGCAGTGAAAAGTTTTTATCGAGGATGTAAGGCATGTGTACGTGTAGGAAGAGAGGAAAGTGATTGGTTCTCAGTGAATGTAGGTTTGCGGCAGGGGTGTGTGATGTCTCCATGGTTGTTTAATTTGTTTATGGATGGGGTTGTAAGGGAGGTAAATGCAAGAGTCCTGGAAAGAGGGGCAAGTATGAAGTCTGTTGGGGATGAGAGAGCTTGGGAAGTGAGTCAGTTGTTGTTCGCTGATGATACAGCGCTGGTGGCTGATTCATGTGAGAAACTGCAGAAGCTGGTGACTGAGTTTGGTAAAGTGTGTGGAAGAAGAAAGTTGAGAGTAAATGTGAATAAGAGCAAGGTTATTAGGTACAGTAGGGGTGAGGGTCAAGTCAATTGGGAGGTGAGTTTGAATGGAGAAAAACTGGAGGAAGTGAAGTGTTTTAGATATCTGGGAGTGGATCTGTCAGCGGATGGAACCATGGAAGCGGAAGTGGATCATAGGGTGGGGGAGGGGGCGAAAATTTTGGGAGCCTTGAAAAATGTGTGGAAGTCGAGAACATTATCTCGGAAAGCAAAAATGGGTATGTTTGAGGGAATAGTGGTTCCAACAATGTTGTATGGTTGCGAGGCGTGGGCTATGGATAGAGATGTGCGCAGGAGGATGGATGTGCTGGAAATGAGATGTTTGAGGACAATGTGTGGTGTGAGGTGGTTTGATCGAGTAAGTAACGTAAGGGTAAGAGAGATGTGTGAAAATAAAAAGAGCGTGGTTGAGAGAGCAGAAGAGGGTGTTTTGAAATGGTTTGGGCACATGGAGAGAATGAGTGAGGAGAGATTGACCAAGAGGATATATGTGTCGGAGGTGGAGGGAACGAGGAGAAGAGGGAGACCAAATTGGAGGTGGAAAGATGGAGTGAAAAGGATTTTGTGTGATCGGGGCCTGAACATGCAGGAGGGTGAAAGGAGGGCAAAAAATAGAGTGAATTGGAGTCATGTGGTATACAGGGGTTGACGTGCTGTCAGTGGATTGAAGCAAGGCATGTGAAGCGTCTGGGGTAAACCATGGAAAGCTGTGTAGGTATGTATATTTGCGTGTGTGGACGTGTGTATGTACATGTGTATGGGGGGGGGGGGGGTTGGGCCATTTCTTTCGTCTGTTTCCTTGCGCTACCTCGCAAACGCGGGAGACAGCGACAAAGTATAAAAAAAATAAAAAAAAATATATATATATATATATATATATATATATATATATATATATATATGTATATATATATATGTATATATATGTATATATATATATATATTCTTTTCTTCTTTTAAACTATTCGCCATTTCCCGCGTTAGCGAGGTAGCGTTAAGAACAGAGGACTGGGCCTTTTTTGGAATATCCTCACCTGGCCCCCTCTGTTCCTTCTTTTGGAAAAAAAAAAAAAAAAAAAAAAAAAAAAAAAAAAAAGGGGAGGGAGGGGGGGGGCTGGAAATCCTCCCCTCTCGTTTTTTTTTTTTTTTTTTTTTTCCAAAAGAAGGAACAGAGAATTGGGCCAGGTGAGGGTATTCCCTCAAAGGCCCAGTCCTCTGTTCTTAACGCTACCTCGCTAATGCGGGAAATGGCGAATAGTTTGAAAGAAAAAGAAGAATGTATATATATATATATATATATATATATATATATATATATATATATATATATATATATATATATATATATATATATATATATTCATCTTTTTCTTCTTTCTTTCAAACTATTCGCCATTTCCCGCGTTAGCGAGGTAGCGTTAAGAACAGAGAACTGGGCCTTTGAGGGAATATCCTCACCTGGCCCACTTCTCTGTTCCTTCTTTTGGAAAATGAAAAAAAAAAATATAATGAGAGGGGAGGATTTCCAGACCCCCGCTCCCTCCCCTTTTAGTCGCTTTCTACGACACGCATGGAATACGTGGAAAGTATTGTTTCTCCCTTATTCCCAGAGATAATATATATTTTTTTTTTTTTTTTTTTTTTGCTTTTTCGCTGTCTCCCGCGTTTGCGAGGTAGCGCAAGGAAACAGACGAAAGAAATGGCCCAACCCACCCCCATACACATGTATATACATACGTCCACACACGCATATATACATACCTACACAGCTTTCCATGGTTTACCCCAGACACTTCACATGCCTTGATTCAATCCACTGACAGCACGTCAACCCCGGTATACCACATCGCTCCAATTCACTCTATTCCTTGCCCTCCTTTCACCCTCCTGCATGTTCAGGCCCCGATCACACAAAATCTTTTTCACTCCATCCTTCCACCTCCAATTTGTTCTCCCTCTTCTCCTCGTTCCCTCCACCTCCGACACATATATCCTCTTGGTCAATCTTTCCTCACTCATTCTCACCATGTGCCCAAACCATTTCAAAACACCCTCTTCTGCTCTCTCAACCACGCTCTTTTTATTTCCACACATCTCTCTTACCCTTACGTTACTTACTCGATCAAACCACCTCACACCACACATTGTCCTCAAACATCTCATTTCCAGCACATCCATCCTCCTGCGCACAACTCTATCCATAGCCCACGCCTCGCAACCATAAAACATTGTTCGAACCACTATTCCTTCAAACATACCCATTTTTGCTTTCCGAGATAATGTTCTCGACTTCCACACATTCTTCAAGGCTCCCAGAATTTTCGCCCCCTCCCCCACCCTATGATCCACTTCCGCTTCCATAGTTCCATCCAATGCCAGATCCACTCCAAGATATCTAAAACACTACACTTCCTCCAGTTTTTCTCCATTCAGACTCACCTCCCAATTGACTTGACCCTCAACCCTACTGTACCTAATAACCTTGCTCTTATTCACATTTACTCTTAACTTTCTTCTTCCACACACTTTACCAAACTCAGTCACCAGCTTCTGCAGTTTCTCACATAAATCAGCCACCAGCGCTGTATCATCAGCGAACAACAACTGACTCACTTCCCAAGCTCTCTCATCCCCAACAGACTTCATACTTGCCCCTCTTTCCAAAACTCTTGCATTCACCTCCCTAACAACCCCATCCATAAACAAATTAAACAACCATGGAGACATCACACACCCCTGGCGCAAACCTACGTTCACTGAGAACCAATCACTTTCCTTTCTTCCTACACGTACACATGCCTTACATCCTCGATAAAAACTTTTCACTGCTTCTAACAACTTGCCTCCCACACCATATATTCTTAATACCTTCCACAGAGCATCTCTATCAACTCTATCATATGCCTTCTCCAGATCCATAAATGCTACATACAAATCCATTTGCTTTTCTAAGTATTTCTCACATACATTCTTCAAAGCAAACACCTGATCCACACATCCTCTACCACTTCTGAAACCACACTGCTCTTCCCCAATCTGATGCTCTGTACATGCTTTCACCCCCTCAATCAATACTCTCCCATATAATTTACCAGGAATACTCAACAAACTTATACCTCTGTAATTTGAGCACTCACTCTTATCCCCTTTGAATTTGTACAATGGCACTATGCACGCATTCCGCCAATCCTCAGGCGCCTCACCATGAGTCATACATACATTAAATAACCTTACCAACCAGTCAACAATACAGTCACCCCCTTTTTTAATAAATTCCACTGTAATACCATCCAAACCTGCTGCCTTGCCGGCTTTCATCTTCCGCAAAGCTTTTACTACCTCTTCTCTGTTTACCAAATCATTTTCCCTAACCCTCTCACTTTGCACACCACCTCGACCAAAACACCCTATATCTGCCACTCTATCATCAAACACATTCAACAAACCTTCAAAATACTCACTCCATCTCCTTCTCACATCACCACTACTTGTTATCACCTCCCCATTTGCACCCTTCACTGTAGTTCCCCTTTGCTCCCTTGTCTTACGCACTTTATTTACCTCCTTCCAGAACATCTTTTTATTTTCCCTAAAATTTAATGATACTCTCTCACCCCAACTCTCATTTGCCCTTTTTTTCACCTCTTGCACCTTTCTCTTGACCTCCTGTCTCTTTCTTTTATACATCTCCCACTCAGTTGCATTTTTTCCCTGGAAAAATCGTCCAAATGCCTCTCTCTTCTCTATCACTAATACTCTTACTTCTTCATCCCACCACTCACTACTTTTTTGTAATCAACCCACCTCCCACTCTTCTTATGCCACAAGCATCTTTTACGTAATCCATCACTAATTCCCTAAATACATCCCATTCCTCCCCCACTCCCCTTACTTCCATTGTTCTCACCTTTTTCCATTATGTGCTCAGTCTCTCCTGGTACTTCCTCACACAATTTTCCTTCCCAAGCTCACTTACTCTCACCACCTTCTTCACCCCAACATTCACTCTTCTTTTCTGAAAACCCATACAAATCTTCACCTTAGCCTCCACAAGATAATGATCAGACATCCCTCCAGTTGATATTCTCAGCACATTAACATCCAAAAGTCTCTCTTTCGCGCGCCTGTCAATTAACACGTAAGCCAATAACGCTCTCTGGCCATCTCTCCTACTTACATAAGTATACTTATGTATATCTCGCTTTTTAAACCAGGTATTCCCAATCATCAGTCCTTTTTCAGCACATAAATCTACAAGCTCTTCACCATTTCCATTTACAACACTGAATACCCCATGTATACCAATTATTCCCTCAACTACCACATTACTCACCTTTGCATTCAAATCACCCATCACTATAACCCGGTCTCGTGCATCAAAACCACTAACACACTCATTCAGCTGCTCCCAAAACACTTGCCTCTCATGATCTTTCTTCTCATGCCCAGGTGCATATGCACCAATAATCACCCATCTCTCTCCATCAACTTTCAGTTTTACCCATATTAATCGAAAATTTACTTTCTTACATTCTATCACATACTCCCACAACTCCTGTTTCAGGAGTACTGCTACTCCTTCCCTTGCTCTTGTCCTCTCACTAACCCCTGACTTTACTCCCAAGACATTCCCAAACCACTCTTCCCCTTTACCCTTGAGCTTCGTTTCACTCAGAGCCAAAACATCCAGGTTCGTTTCCTCAAACATACTACCTATCTCTCCTTTTTTCACATCTTGGTTACATCCACACATATTTAGGCACCCCAATCTGAGCCTTCGCGGAGGATGAGCACTCCCCGCGTGACTCCTTCTTCTGTTTCCCATTTTAGAAAGTTAAAAAAATACAAGGAGAGAAGGATTTCTGGCTAGGTGGCGATGGGAATCAATAAAGGCAGACAGTGTGAATTGTTTGCATGTGTATATATGTATATGTCTGTGTGTGTATATATATGTGTACATTGAGATGTATGGGTATGGATATTTGCTGTGTGGATGTGTATATATATATATATATGTGTATGGGGGTGGCTTGGGCAATTTCTTTTGTCTATTTTCTTGCGCTGTCTCGCAAACGCGCGAGAGAGCAACAAAGCAAAATAATAATAATAAATAATTTGTATATTTTTTTTTTTTTTTTTTTTTTTATACTTTGTCGCTGTCTGCCGCGTTTGCGAGGTAGCGCAAGGAAACAGACGAAAGAAATGGCCCAACCCCCCCCATACACAAGTACATACACACGTCCACACACGCAAATATACATACCTACACAGCTTTCCATGGTTTACCCCGGACGCTTCACATGCCTTGATTCAATCCACTGACAGCACGTCAACCCCTGTATACCACATCGCTCCAATTCACTCTATTCCTTGCCCTCCTTTCACCCTCCTGCATGTTCAGGCCCCGATCACACAAAATCCTTTTCACTCCATCTTTCCACCTCCAATTTGGTCTCCCTCTTCTCCTCGTTCCCTCCACCTCCGACACATATATCCTCTTGGTCAATCTTTCCTCACTCATTCTCTCCATGTGCCCAAACCATTTCAAAACACCCTGTTCTGCTCTCTCAACCACGCTCTTTTTATTTCCACACATCTCTCTTACCCTTACGTTACTTACTCGATCAAACCACCTCACACCACACATTGTCCTCAAACATCTCATTTCCAGCACATCCATCCTCCTGCGCACAACTCTATCCATAGCCCACGCCTCGCAACCATACAACATTGTTGGAACCACTATTCCTTCAAACATACCCATTTTTGCTTTCCGGGATAATGTTCTCGACTTCCACACATTTTTCAAGGCTCCCAAAATTTTCGCCCCCTCCCCCACCCTATGATCCACTTCCGCTTCCATGGTTCCATCCGCTGACAGATCCACTCCCAGATATCTAAAACACTTCACTTCCTCCAGTTTTTCTCCATTCAAACTCACCTCCCAATTGACTTGACCCTCAACCCTACTGTACCTAATAACCTTGCTCTTATTCACATTTACTCTTAACTTTCTTCTTCCACACACTTTACCAAACTCCGTCACCAGCCTCTGCAGTTTCTCACATGAATCCGCCACCAGCGCTGTATCATCAGCGAACAACAACTGACTCACTTCCCAAGCTCTCTCATCCCCAACAGACTTCATACTTGCCCCTCTTTCCAAGACTCTTGCATTTACCTCCCTAACAACCCCATCCATAAACAAATTAAACAACCATGGAGACATCACACACCCCTGCCGCAAACCTACATTCACTGAGAACCAATCACTTTCCTCTCTTCCTACACGTACACATGCCTTACATCCTCGATATATATATATATATATATATATATATATATATATATATATATATTTTTTTTTTTTTTTTTTCAAACTATATGTCATTTCCCGCATCAGCAAGGTAGTGTTAAGAACAGAGGACTGGGCTTCTGAGGGAACATCCTCACCTGGCCCCCTTCTCTGTTCCTTTTTTTGGAAAATTAAAAAGAAAAAAAAACAAGAGGGGAGGATTTCCAGCCCCCCGCTCCCTCCCCTTTTAGTCGCCTTCTACGACACGCAGGGAATACGTGGGAAGTATTCTTTTTCCCCTATCCCCAGGGATATATATATATATATATATAAATATATATATATATATATATATATATATATATATATATATATATATATATATATCCCAGGGGATAGGGGAGAAAGAATACTTCCCACGCATTCCTCACGTGTCGTAGAAGGCGAGTAAAGGGGACGGGAGCGGGGGGCCAGAAACCCTCCCCTCCTTGTATTTTTACTTTCTAAAAGGGGAAACAGTAGAAGGACTCACGCGGGGAGTGCTCATCTTCCTCGAGGGCTCAGATTGAGGTGTCTAAATGTGTGTGGATGTAACCAAGATGAGAAAAAAGGAGAGATAGGTAGTATGTTTGAGGAAAGGAACCTGGATGTTTTGGCTCTGAGTGAAACGAAGCTCAAGGATAAAGGGGGAGAGTGGTTTGGGAATGTCTTGGGAGTAAAGCCAGGGGGTAGTGAGAGGACAAGAGCAAGGGAAGGAGTAGCACTACTCCTGAAACAGGAGTTGTGTGAGTATGTGATAGAGTGTAAGAAAGTAACTTCTAGATTGATATGGGTAAAACTGAAAGTTAATGGAGAGAGATGGGTGATTATTGGTGAATATTTACCTGGGCATGAGAAGAAAGATCATGAGAGGCAAGTGTTTTGGGAGCAGCTGAATGAGTGTGTTAGTGGTTTTGATGCACGAGACCGAGTTATACTGATGGCTGATTTGAATGCAAAGGTGAGTAATGTGGCAGTTGAGGGAATAATTGGTATACATGGGGTGTTCAGTGTTGTAAATGGAAATGGTGAAGAGCTTGTAGATTTATGTGCTGAAAAAGGACTGGTGATTGGGAATACCTGGTTTAAAAAGCGAGATATACATAAGTATACGTATGTAAGTAGGAGAGATGGCCAGAGAGCGTTATTGGATTACGTGTTAATTGATCGGCGCGCAAAATAGAGACTTTTGAATGTTCATGTGCTGAGAGGTGCAACTGGAGGGATGTCTGATCATTATCTTGTGGAGGCGAATGTGAAGATTTGTATGGGTTTTCAGAACAAAAGAGAGAATGTTGGGTGAAGAGAGTGGTGAGAGTAAGTGAGCTTGGGAAGGAGACTTGCGTGAGGAAGTACCAGGAGAGACTGAGTACAGAATGGAAAAATGTGAAATCAAAGGAGGTGAGGGGTGTGGGGGAGGAATGGGATGTATTTAGGGGAGCAGTGATGCCTTGCGCAAAAGATGCTTGCGGCATGAGAAGCATGGAAGGTGGGTTGATTAGAAAGGGTAGTGAGTGGTGGCATGAAGAAGTAAGATTGTTAGTGAAAGAGAAGAGAGAGGCATTTGGACGATTTTTTGCAGGGAAAAATTGCAAATGAGTGGGAGATGTTTAAAAGAAAGAGGAAGGAGGTTCGAAGAAAGGTGGAAGTATATTTAGGGAAGGAGTGATAGCTTGCGAAAAGATGCTTGTGGCATGAGAAGAGTGGGAGGTGGGTTGATTAGAAGGGTTAGTGAGTGGTGGGATGAAGAAGTAAGAATAGTAAAAGAGAAGAGAGAGGCATTTGGACGATTTTTGCAGGGAAAAAATGAAAATGAGTTGGTGATGTATAAAAGAAAGAGGTAGGAGGTCAAGAGAAAGGTGCAAGAGGTGAAAAGAGGGCAAATGAGAGTTGGGGTGAGAGAGTATCATTTAATTTTAGGGAAAATAAAAAGATTTTTTGGAAGGAGGTAAATAAAGTGCGTAAGACAGGGTAGCAAATGGGAACGTCAGTGAAGGGGACTAATGGGGAGGTGATAACAAGAAGTGGGGATGTGAGAAGGAGAGGGAGTGAGTATTTTGAAGGTTTTTTGAGTATGTTTGATGATAGAGTGGCAGATATAGGGTGTTTTGGTCGAGGTGGTGTGTAAAGTGAGAGGGTTAGGGAAAATGAATTGGTAAACAGAGAAGAGGTAGTAAAAGCTTTACGGAAAATGAAAGACGGCAAGGCAGCAGGTTTGGATGGTATTGCAGTGGAGGTTATTAAAAAAGGAGGTGACTGTATTGTTTGTTGACTGGTTGGTAAGGTTATTTAATGTATGTATGATTCATGGTGAGGTGCCTGACGATTGGCGGAATGCTTCCATAGTGCCATTGTACAAAGGCAAGGGGGATATGAGTGAGTGCTCAAATTACAGAGGTACAAGTTTGTTGAGTATTCCTGGTAAATTGTATGGGAGGGTATTGGGTGAAGGCATGTACAGAACATGAGATTGGGGAAGAGCAGTGTGGTTTCAGAAGTGGTAGAGGATGTGTGGATCAGGTGTTTGCTTTGAAGAATGTATGCGAGAAATACTTAGAAAAGCAAATGGATTTGTATGTAGCATTTATGGATCTAGAGAAGGCATGTGATAGAGTTGATTGAGATGATCTGTGGAAGGTATTAAGAACATATGGTGTGGGAGGAAAGTTGTTAGAAGCAGTGAAAAGTTTTTATCGAGGATGTAAGGCATGTGTACGTGTAGGAAGAGAGGAAAGTGATTGGTTCTCAGTGAATGTAGGTTTGCGGCAGGGGTGTGTGATGTCTCCATTGTTGTTTAATTTGTTTATGGATGGGGTTGTTAGGGAGGTGAATTCAAGAGTTTTGGAAAGAGGGGCAAGTATGCAGTCTGTTATGGATTAGAGAGCTTGGGAAGTGAGTCAGTTGTTGTTCGCTGATGATACAGCGCTGGTGGCTGATTCATGTGAGAAACTGCAGAAGCTGGTGACTGAGTTTGGTAAAGTGTGTGAAAGAAGAAAGTTAAGAGTAAATGTGAATAAGAGCAAGGTTATTAGGTACAGTAGGGTTGAGGGTCAAGTCAATTGGGAGGTAAGTTTCAATGGAGAAAAAAAATGTTTTAGATATCTGGGAGTGGATCTGGCAGCGGATGGATCCCTGGAAGCGGAAGTGAACCATAGGGTGGGGGAGGGGGCGAGAATTTTGTGAGCCTTGAAGAATGTGTGGAAGTCGAGAACATTATCTCGGAAAGCAAAAATGGGTATGTTTGAAGGAATAGTGGTTCCAACAATGTTGTATGGTTGCGAGGCGTGTGATATGGATAGAGTTGTGCGCAGGAGGGTGGATGTGCTGGAAATGAGATGTTTGAGAACAATATGTGGTGTGAGGTGGTTTGATTATGTAAGTAATGTAAGGGTAAGAAAGATGTGTGGAAATAAAAAGAATGTGGTTGAGAGAGTAGAAGAGGGTGTTTTGAAATGGTTTGGTCACATTGAGAGAATGAGTGAGGAAAGATTGACCTAGAAGTTATATGTGTCAGAGGTGGAGGGAACGAGAAGTGGGAGACCAAATTGGAGGTGGAAAGATGGAGTGAAAAATATTTTGTGATCGAGGCCTGAACATGCAGGAGGGTGAAAGGCGTGCAAGGAATAGAGTGAATTGGAACGATATGGTATACCTGGGTCTACGTGCTGTCAGTGGATTGAATCAGGGCATGTGAAGCGTCTGGGGTAAACCATGGAAAGTTGTGTGGGGCCTGGATGTGGAAAGGGAGCTGTGGTTTCGGGCATTATTGCATGACAGCTAGAGACTGAGTTTGAACGAATGGGGCCTTTGTTGTCTTTTCCTAGCGCTACCTCGCACACATGAGGGGGGAGGAGGATGGTATTCCATGTGTGGCGAGGTGGCGATGAGAATGAATAAAGACAGACAGTGTGAATTGTGTGCATGGGTATATATGTATGTGTCTGTGTGTGTATATATATGTGTACATTGAGATGTATAGGTATGTATATTTGCGTGTGTGGACGTGTATGTATATACATGTGTATGGGGGTGGGTTGGGCCATTTCTTTCTTCTGTTTCCTTGCGCGACCTCGCAAACGCGGGAGACAGCGACAAAGCAAGATAATAAATATATATATATATATATATATATATATATATATATATATATATATATATATATATATATATATATATATATATATATATATATATATATATATATATATATATATATATATATATATATATATATATATATATATAAGGGATTTACCAGTGGAAGATCTAGGGTGCTTTAACTTAGATCCAATAGAATATATCTTCTCAAACTCATCATCAATAGACTCTGGACTGGAAACACGTAATGCCCCAAGGAACATTGAAATGATGATAATCTAACTCACTGATGTTGAGATGAGCGATGATGGATATATGAGCATACATTGGTAGGTTATCTGTATATGCTAAACTTAAACTTGTTTCCTTGCCTGTGGATCATGCAATCTCAAAATGGTAACATACCATTATTTTCTTTTTCTACAGTAAATTTGATGTAAATTTGATTTCACTTGTACTAAGAAATCTTTACATGGAATTTTTGAAACAAAATTACTAAAGGATATCTTACCTTCTAATGCAATTTGGTTTAGGTATGTAGATGATGTTCTTTGTGTTTGGCCAACAAATGAAAATTTACAAATATTTCTCCCCTTACTTAACAATTTAGTACCTTCCATCAAATTTACTGTAGAAAATGAAAATAATGGTATGTTACCATTTTTAGATTGCATAATCCACAGGCAAGGAAACACGTTTAAGTTTAGCATATACAGAAAACCTAACAATATATGCTCATATATCCATTATCACTCATCTCAACATGACAGAGTTAAATCATGATCATTTCAATCAATGTTCCTTAGTGCATTACGTATTTTCAGTCCAGAGTTTACTGATGATGAGTTTGAGAAGATATATTCTATTGGATCTAAGTTAAAGTACCCTAGATCTTTCATTGATAAATCACTTAGGTCAGCAAAGAAATCATTTTATAGAGTTGAGTCCAAACCTCTCATTGACACCAAAAATCTTTTAGTTCTCCCTTTTAATGATAAATTCACTTTACTTCCCATGTTGCTTAAATCCGTTAATGAAAATGTTGCCTTCAGCAACAATAATACCATAAAGAATCTCTTAATCAGGAATTCACCTGGAAAATTCTCTTGGATGCATCAATAAATTGTGATAAAATCTATGTTCGGCAGACTCGTAAGGATCTTTCGGTTAGACTTAAGCAACATAAATATTGTATAAGAACGGGACAAGAATCAAATGCCTTGTTTAACCACGTTAAAAACTATGATTATTGCATTCACTGGAGTAATCCCATATCAGTTATTAACTCTAACTTACCACGAGAAATATAATTGAATCTTCTCTTATTAGATACACTAAGGATTAAAATCTTAATATTAGTGATGGTCTACACAAATTAGATAACTTTATTGTTTATAAAATTTGTAAAATGATAAGTTTATGAAAGCTCGTTGTATGTCGTAGACAATCGGATGTTTACCAAATGGCGTGCCAGCTTCGTCTCATCGATGTATATCAACTGACTTATATGTCTCTCTTGTGTCTATCCTGATAATATGATTATTACACGAACGTGCACGTGGGAACTTACCGTGTTTCATTTTCCTTGTGGACTCTATGTATATATATATATATATATATATATATATATATATATATATATATATATATATATATATATATATATATATATATATATATATATATATATATATACATATATATATATATACATATATATATATATGTATATATATATCTATATATATATATATATATATATATATATATATATATATATATATATATATATATATATATATATATATATATATATATATATATTAGTGAAAGAGAAGAGGGAGGCATTTGGACGATTTTTGCGGGGAAAAAATGCAATTGAGTGGGAGATGTATAAAAGAAAGAGACAGGAGGTCAAGAGAAAGGTGCAAGAGGTGAAAAAAAGGGCAAATGAGAGTTGGGGTGAGAGAGTATCATTAAATTTTAGGGAGAATAAAAAGATGTTCTGGAAGGAGGTAAATAAAGTGCGTAAGACAAGGGAGCATATGGGAACTTCAGTGAAGGGAGCAATTGGGGAGGTGATAACAAGTAGTGGTGATGTGAGGAGATGGAGTGAGTATTTTGAAGGTTTGTTGAATGTGTTTGATGATAGAGTGGCAGATATAGGGTGTTTTGGTCGAGGTGGTGTGCAAAGTGAGAGGGTTAGGGAAAATGATTTGGTAAACAGAGAAGAGGTAGTAAAAGCTTTGCGGAAGATGAAAGCCGGCAAGGCAGCAGGTTTGGATGGTATTACAGTGAAATTTATTAAAAATGGGGGTGACTGTATTGTTGACTGGTTGGTAAGGTTATTTAATGTATGTATGACTCATGGTGAGGTGCCTGAGGATTGGCGGAATGCGTGCATAGTGCCATTGTACAAAGGCAAAGGGGATAAGAGTGAGTGCTCAAATTACAGAGGTATAAGTTTGTTGAGTATTCCTGGTAAATTATATGGGAGGGTATTGATTGAGAGGGTGAAGGCAGTGTGGTTTCAGAAGTGGTAGAGGATGTGTGGATCAGGTGTTTACTTTAAAGAATGTATGTGAGAAATACTTAGAAAAGCAAATGGATTTGTATGTAGCATTTATGGATCTGGAGAAGGCATATGATAGAGTTGATAGAGATGCTCTGTGGAAGGTATTAAGAATATATGGTGTGGGAGGCAAGTTGTTAGAAGCAGTGAAAAGTTTTTATCGAGGATGTAAGGCATGTGTACGTGTAGGAAGAGAGGAAAGTGATTGGTTCTCAGTGAATGTAGGTTTGCGGCAGGGGTGTGTGATGTCTCCATGGTTGTTTAATTTGTTTATGGATGGGGTTGTTAGGGAGGTGAATGCAAGAGTTTTGGAAAGAGGGGCAAGTATGAAGTCTGTTGGGGATGAGAGAGCTTGGGAAGTGAGTCAGTTGTTGTTCGCTGATGATACAGCGCTGGTGGCTGATTCATGTGAGAAACTGCAGAAGCTGGTGACTGAGTTTGGTAAAGTGTGTGAAAGAAGAAAGTTAAGAGTAAATGTGAATAAGAGCAAGGTTATTAGGTACAGTAGGGTTGAGGGTCAAGTCAATTGGGAGGTGAGTTTGAATGGAGAAAAACTGGAGGAAGTGAGGTGTTTTAGATATCTGGGAGTGGATCTGGCAGCGGATGGAACCATGGAAGCGGAAGTGGATCATAGGGTGGGGGAGGGGGCGAAAATTCTAGGAGCCTTGAAGAATGTGTGGAAGTCGAGAACATTATCTCGGAAAGCAAAAATAGGTATGTTTGAAGGAATAGTGGTTCCAACAATGTTGTATGGTTGCGAGACGTGGGCTATGGATAGAGTGGTGCGCAGGAGGATGGATGTGCTGGAAATGAGATGTTTGAGGACAATGTGTGGTGTGAGGTGGTTTGATCGAGTAAGTAACGTAAGGGTAAGAGAGATGTGTGGAAATAAAAAGAGCGTGGTTGAGAGAGCAGAAGAGGGTGTTTTGAAGTGGTTTGGGCATATGGAGAGAATGAGTGAGGAAAGATTGACCAAGAGGATATATGTGTCGGAGGTGGAGGGAACGAGGAGAAGAGGGAGACGAAATTGGAGGTGGAAAGATGGAGTGAAAAAGATTTTGTGTGATCGGGGCCTGAACATGCAGGAGGGTGAAAGGAGGGCAAGGAATAGAGTGAATTGGAGCGATGTGGTATACCGGGGTTGACGTGCTGTCAGTGGATTGAATCAGGGCATGTGAAGTGTCTGGGGTGAACCATGGAAAGCTGTGTAGGTATGTATATTTGCGTGTGTGGACGTATGTATATACATGTGTATGGGGGTGGGTTGGCCCATTTCTTTCGTCTGTTTCCTTGCGCTACCTTGCAAACGCGGGAGACAGCGACAAAAAAAAAAAATATATATATATATATATATATATATATATATATATATATATATATATATATATATATATATATATATATATATATATATATATATATATATATATATATATTTCTTTTTTATTCTATTTATTTTGCTTCACCGCTGTCTCCCGCGTTAGCGACGAAGCGCAAGGAAACACGAAAGAAGGGCCCAACCTACCCACATACACATGTATATACATACACGTCCACACACGCAAATATACATACCTATACATCTCAATGTACACGTATATATACACACACAGACATATACATATATCCACATGTACATAATTCATACTGTCTGCCCTTATTTATTCCCATCGCCACCTCGCCACACGTGGAATAACAACCCCCTCCCCCTCATGTGTGCGAGGTATCGCTACAAAAAGACAACAAAGTCCCCAATCGTTCACAATCAGTCTCTAGCTATCATGTAATAATGCACCGAAACCACAGCTCCCTTTCCACATCCAGGCCCCACAGAACTTTCCCCAGACGCTTCACATGCCCTGGTTCAATCCTTTGAAAGCACGTCGACCCCGGTATACCACATCGATCCAATTCACTCTATTCCTTGCACGCCTTTCACCCTCCCCCACCCTATGATTCACTTCCGCTTCCAGGGTTCCATCCGCTGCCAGATCCACTCCCAGATATCTAAAACACTTTACTTCCTCCAGTTTTTCTCCATTCAAACTTACCTCCCAATTGACTTGACCCTCAACCCTACTGTACCTAATAACCTTGCTCTTATTCACATTTACTCTTAAATTTCTTCTTTCACACACTATACCAAACTCAGTCACCAGCTTCTGCAGTTTCTCACATGAATCAACCACCAGCGCTGTATCATCAGCGAACAACAACTGACTCACTTCCCAAGCTCTCTCATCCACAACAGACTTCATACTTGCCCCTCTTTCCAAAAATCTTGCATTCACCTCCCTAACAACCCCGTCCATAAACAAATCAAACAACCATGTAAACATCACACACCCCTGCCGCAAACCTACATTCACTGAGAACCAATCACTTTCCTCTCTTCCTACACGTACACATGCCTTACATCCTCGATAAAAACTTTCCACTGCTTCTAACAACTTGCCTCACACACCATATATTCTTAATACCTTCCACAGAGCATCTCTATCTACTCTATCATATGCCTTCTCCAGATCCATAAATGCTACATACATATCTATTTGTTTTTCTAAGTATTTCTCACATACATTCTTTAAAGTAAACACCTGATCCACACATCCTCTACCACTTCTGAAACCACACTGCTCTTCCCCAATCTGATGCTCTGTACATGCCTTCACCCTCTCATTCAATACTCTCCCATATAACTTCCCAGGAATACTAAGCAGTTAGCTTATTCCTCCTTAGTTTGAACACTCACCTTTAACTCCTCAGGCACTTCACTATGGTCCATACATACTTTGAATATCCTTACCAACTAATCAACAATAAAGTCACCCACTTTTTCGATACATTCCACTGCAATACCATCCAAACCCTTCGCCTTGCTGGATTTCATCTTCTGCAAAGCTTTTGCTACCTCTTCTGTCTTCACCAAATCATTCTCCCTGACCCATCTTACTTCTTACACCAACCCGACCAAAACACCCAATATCTGCCAGTCTATCATCAAACGCATTCAACAAACCTTCAAAATACTCACTCCTCCTTCTCACTTCATCACTGTCTTATCACTTCCCCACTTGCTCCCTTCACCGATGTTCTTTTTTTTTCTAAACATTTCCAATTAGTAGTGTGCTGTGGGGAAAGTCTAACTATTACTACTTTGCTTGTCTAAAGAAGGTGAATGTCGGCAGGCGACCTATCTATGTGTAGATAGTGAAAGAAGTTATTAGTTGGAAAGAGTGTATGGACACTATAAGAGGAAGATTAAAGATCAAATTGCTGACAGCATAGGTAGAAAAAAAGTTAAGAGGTGGCAGTTAGACGATGGTTGGATATTCCTTACCTTGCCGACTCAAACACAGCGAGCTTCCAGCACCGCTCACCTTCCAGTGCGGCCTGTCGCACGGGAGCAATGGGCAGCCCTGCCAAGGCGTCCACCGCCCCGCCCGACAACCCGACCTCAGGAACTGGTACCTGCCTATGGAGACACGGGAGAACAGCCTAATCCCGCACACCCCAAGCACACAAAAGGGTTGACCTCCGCCTGCTCGATGGCCGACACCAGATGGACAAGGCAGGCTCCGATTGCTAGCCTGTGCTCTTGGACCACATCCTGTGAAGGGACTGGGTTCAGGTTAGGGCTTTGACACGGCACACCTCAAGGTCCTGGTATGTCAGCCCTAATCCCCTGAGAGCACTCGCGCTTTCTTGACACCATACGCCACGCCAATTCAAAGTGGCAGATGTTACATGCGCGGTGTCTTTCCCGGTATATTCCCGTACGCCTTGTAAGACTTCCGGGGTGCCGTAGTAGCTGCACTTATACTGGCGTGCAGCTGAAAGCGCGAAGTGGACGCCAGAGACCTGAGTGTCTATAATATAGGTCTCTGTACCTTTGGAAGCCACGATGTCCGGCTTCCGAAAGGATCCCACAATCGGAATGCGCGGCTCGCAGGACACCTCGTAACCCCTCTGCCTCAATCGTCCGGCCAAATAGGCACTGATGTTGTCGTGCCTCATTACCCTCCCACCATGAGCACGAGGGCACATCTGAGCGATGTGCCCGAGCGTACCCGGCTTCTGACAGGTGTCACAAAGGCCGTTGCTCTCGGGCCGGCCCCTGGACGCCCTGGCAGGGGTGGGTAAAGCGCCTATCCTCACTTGGACAGCCTTCACATGATCAGAACCGGACAGGAAACGGTTCCCGCTATTCACCCATCTGCTGACCTGAGGCACGGCAGCGGATGGAGCGAGAGCTGCACCGTCGACGGTGCTGACCAGATTGTCCCTCCATACGTGTTGACGTTCGGTTTTATCACTCGCATATCGACCAGCAATGCATGCGTTCTCTTGTTCTCAATGCATTTGTTCTCTTGTCTTACGCTCGTTATTTACCTCCTTACAAAACTTCTTTTTATTTTCCTTAAAATCTAACGATACTCTCAACCCAACTCGCATTTGTCCTCTATTTCAACTCTTGCACCTTTCTCTTAACCTCTTGCCACTTTCATACATCTTCCAGTCATTTGCACTACTTCCCTACAAATATCGTCCAAACGCCTCTCTTTTCTCTTTCGCTCACAATCTTACTTTTTCATCCCACCAGTCACTACCCCTTCTAATCTGCCCATGCATCTTTTGCGCAAGTCATCACTGCTTCCCTAAATATATCACGTTCCTCACCAATTCCCATCACATCATTTGCTCTAATCTTTTGTCATTCTACACTCAATCTCTCTTGAAACTTCCTCACACAAGTATCCTTTCCAAGCTCACTTACTCTCACCACTCTCTTCTCCCCAAATTCTTTCTTCTTCTCTGGAAGCCTCTACAAATTTTCACCTTCGCCTCCACAAGATAGTGATCAGACATCCCTCCAGCTGTCCCTCTCAGCACATTAACATCCGTAAGTCTCTTTTACACGCCTATCAATTAACACGAGGTCCAATTGTGCCCTTTGACCATCTATCCTACTCACATTAAAAATAATAATATTAATAATAATAATAATAATAATAATAATAATAATAATAATAATGATAATAATAATAATAATAATGATTATAATAATAATGATAATAACGATAATAGCAATAATAGTAATAATAATAATAATAATAATAATAATAATAATGATAATAATAATAATAATAATAATAATAATAATTATGATAATAATAATAATGATAATCATAATAAAAATAATAATGATAATAATAATAATAATAATAATAATAATAATAATAATAATAATAATAATAATAATAATAATAATAATAATTATTGATAATGATAACAACAATAATAAGAATAACAGTATAGCATTCCATGGCCAAGATAGGAACTGGTCACATTAAATAATATAGAAATTCAGATCTTTATGCCAAGTATTATCCAATGGTCTTACATCCCCATGAGGCATTCATTATCATGGAAAACAACAGGTTATTTTTGTCCACTCTGATGCCTTTCCTAACCACACGTAACTGTCACCCCTACGAATGATGATTAATAATACTATACCATATTTACGTACACTAAGTAACTGTCACATCATTAACATTGTACATTTTAACATCATTACAGTGTCACATCTCCACTACTGTATGCTAAATTATCAAAAGATTGTCACATGATCCCTACTGTATACTCTAATATTCAAACACTGTCACATCTTCACTACTGTATGCTAAATTATCAAAAGATTGTCACGTGATCACTATTGTATACTCTAATACTCAAACAGTCACATCTTCACTACTGTATGCTAAATTATCAAAAGATTGTCACATGATCACTACTGTATACTCTAATATTCAAATATTGTCACATCTTCACCACTGTATGCTACATTATCAAAAGATTGTCACATGATCACTACTGTATACCCTAATATTCAAACATTGTCACATCTTCACTACTGTACACTATATTATCAAAAGATTGTCACATGATACTACTGTATACTCTAATATTCAAACGGTGTCATATCTTCACTACTGTACACTATATTATAAAAAGATTGTCACATGATCACTACGTACTGTACACTAATATTCAAACATTGTCACATCTTCACTACTGTACACTAATTATCAAAAGATTGTCACATGATCACTATGTAATGTACACTCTAATATTCAAACATTGTCACATCTTCACTACGATACACATTATCAAAAGATTGTCACATGATCATTACTGTACACTGTAATATTCAAACATCAAAAGATTGTCACATGATCACTACCGTACACTCTAATATTCAAACATTGTCACACCTTCACTACTGTACACTATAGTATCAAAAGATTGTCACATGATCACTACCGTACACTCTAATATTAAGACACTGTCGCATCGTCACTACTGTACACTGTATTATCAAAAGATTGTCACATGATCACTACTGTACACTCTAATGTCAGGACATTGTCACATCTCCACTACTGTAGGCAATAACCTCAAAACACTGTCACAATATCACTACTCTACACTAACTTAAACGTAAGAATACTTTCACGTCTTCACTACAGTATGCTGTAACAGAACACCCTTACAAAATAAATACCATACAATCAACATAAAACTGTCACATCGTCACTACTGCACGCTTTAACATCAAAACACTGTTACATCATCACTACTGTACACGCTAACATCAGAACGCTTTCATGTCTTCACTACAGTACGCTGTAACAAAACACCTTTACGAAATAGATACCATACATTCAACATAAAACTGTCACATCTTCACTACTGTACACTATAACATCAAAACACTGTCACATCATCACTACTGTACACCCTAACATCAGAACGCTTTCATGTCTTCACTACAGTACGCTGTAACAAAACACCTTTACAAAATAGATACCATACATTCAACATAAAACTGTCACATCTTCACTACTGTACACCATAACATCAAAACATTGTCACATCATCACTACTGTACACCCTAACATCAGAACGCTTTCATGTCTTCACTACAGTACGCTGTAACAAAATGCCGTCTCATCATCACAATTGTACATTCTACCATCAGAACATTTTCACATCTTCACTTCAGTATGCTGTACAACACCCTCACAAAATCACTTCTTTAACCTCAAAACATTGTCACATCGCTACAATTTAACTATAGTATATCCCCATTTTCACAAATGCCTCATCTTCACTACACCCTAGTCTTTACTACATCTTTACTAAACCCTTAACGCCGCTGGCCTTTGCCCTTACCCTTGCCCTACATCATCTCCACAAAAGGCTTATCTTCACTACACCTTGATCTTCACTACATCATTAAGACGTTCTTGGCTCATTACCCTTACCCATATATTGTCCTCACTACACCCTGATATTCTCTACACCACTACACTACATCTTCACTTCATCCTAGGCACATCTGATCTTTGACCCTACCCTTACCCTTACATGGTCTTCACTACACCCCAATCTTCACTACATCCTCAACACCATTGGCTTTTGACCTTATCCTTACCCTTTCATCATCTTCCCAACAGCCTCATCTTTATTACATCTGATCTTCATTACAGTACATCACCACTACATTCTCAGAACCACTGGACTGTGACCTTACCCTTACCTTTATTTCATCTTAACAGTAATCTTCACTACACTTTGTTCTCTAAACTACATCTTTAAATTAGTCAAAGACCACTGAATGATAAAGGTGCCTAATGTTAGTGTGCCTTCACTATATTTCGGGCTGATCCAGTTATGTGGGATATAAGGCTCCCTCCTTAACCTTCAAGCTCATTCCTTAATCAGACAGCACACAAAGCGGTTCTCTGTGCAGATTTCTCTTCACTGATCAGTATCTCAAAATATGTGCTCTGAGCAAATTCTCTCCCAGGCCGACGTGGCACACCTGATCTCAGAGGGGGAAGTCTTAGGTGAAGGCTTCTATGGCATTGCATATCTGGTCGAATGGAAGGACGGCGATGCTGTATTGAAAATGAATAAGGATACATCTTTCGAGGACCTACATTTGGAATCATATTTTCTTAAGAAAGTGGATGGTGCGGGAGGAGCCCCTAAACTTCTAGCTCTTTCACATGACCCTCAGTCTCTCTTGATGTCCTTCATGGGACACCAAACCCTTGAAGATCTTCTGGAGGCCTCCTTCGATTTCCCAGACTCGTACTTCGGTATGCTTGCCCTGCAGATATGCGAACGTGTGCAGGAACTTCATACCCTGGGCGTGGTCCACAACGACCTCCACCTAAACAATATCCTGGTAACAGATTACACTTCTCCCTCACCCAGCGTGAGCATCATTGACTTCGGGAAAGCTGGATACGATGAGGCTGCTCTCGCCCTCCTTCCTCCCGAGGATGAGTTCCACATGATAGCTGAAGATGCATTTGCCGCAGAAAGGAAGGAGGATGTATTGAACCTAGGGGAGATTTGTGGCCGCATATTTGGAGTGATGAAAGCTGATCCCCCTGAGTCGGCAGTCACAGCGGCAAAGCGCGCCTTTGAGGGTGATATCGATGATGCTCAAGAGCTTGTGGATGTGCTGAGGGAGGCCTTTATCCACCCACTTTGATGATCCACACTCGCTTGCCACTCCTCCCACACCTCAGTAAGAAACTAAAGGGCGCGTGAATCATGTCTACAGCGTTACAGTCACACACCCCAGTAAAAAAAAAAAAAAATAAAAAGATAGATTAAATTGAAAAATCCACTTTTCAGTTTCAATGGAACATCAATTAACTCCCAGTGGCCGATACTGGTTGCACGCGCACAAACATGCACACACACACACACACACACACACACTGGTTATCATCTAGCTATAAATGAACCATTCAGGGACTGGTCGTTATGACTCCTCTTTCCTCCCTCAAACAACTAAGCTGTGGAATTCTCTTGTTTTGTTTGTATTTTCCTCTTCATATAATATTTATTCCTTTAAAAGTCAGGTCTACAAACACCTGCAACCCCTGATTAATTTCTGTTGTTCATTTTACTTTTGAAAGAGGGAACAAACAAGCCTTGTCTTACAGCAAGGACTACGGAAGCTGTGGACATTTTGACAACTGTTGGGTCCAGGGGATTAATGATGACTTTATCAGACGAAAGAAAGTTACGATTATAGTCTTCAGGTGCCCTGTAGTACTAAATGGGTGAAGAGTGAGAGGCGAAGCAACAAGCCAAGTCGTTGCCCTAACGAGGGTAGAAGTTCTGGAAGGAAAGGTGCGTACATACGATGTTATAGATTATCCAAATGTATGGAAGTGATAGAGAAAACACTTGACATAGTGATAGATAAAGAAGTGGAAAATCAAGTTGTAAATGAAATGGAAGCAGAGAGAAAAGGGGAAAGGGAAGAGTTAGATCTTTGAAAAAAATTCAAAGAACAAAATGATTATTAAAGGGAAGGAAATGAAAATTAGGGATTGTGTAGTGCAGGGAAAAGGGAAACTATGCAGGAAGAATGCGCTTACCTTAGAAATTGATTGGAGACAATAAAAAGTATGTGGCCATCAAGAGTGGACTGACTAAGCTCTACTAACAATAGGAATATAACAGGCTGATATCAAAGGGGGAAGTTGAATTCAAAGAAGGATGGCAAAGAAGTGTTTACCAGAAATATAGGGAATCGGTACTGAAGTTAATGGCTTAAGAAACAAATAAAGATGTATATTGTTTTATCATTGAAAATAGTATTAAGATGATTACCTTTTAGGAGAATAAGAGCAGGGAAGCCTATCATTAGACTAACAAAATATAAAGGATTTTATTTATATCCGAGAAAAATATAAGTGAACTTTACTCATGCATTAAGAATTCTAAACTAGGGGAACAAATTGATTATCTTAGCAAAGGACCAAGAATAGAAAGTGTCTGTATGAAAATATTCTTGAAGAAGGGATAGCTGAACACTGCAATATTGTATATTTCTGAAGGATTTTTTTTTTCTATTTTTTACCTCGGATCATTTTCAGATTGCATGTTTCTGGACACTGGCTGTAAGGGATTTCATTGCTCATCAACTGATATTCGAAATGATAGAGTTAATATTAATGGAATAAACATCATACAACTTTTACAAGACAACCCAGAGGTATAATTGTTAGGAAATATGGATATTACTCATATCAAAGCAGGAAGGCTAGATTATGCCTGCATGATAAGCAGCCAGGAAGTCTAGGGATAGTGAGGGATAATAATAGAGTTGGTCGGTGATAATTCTGTTCTGTATGCTCAACCACCATTAGGAATAAAACAGGTTAGATATCAGAGAAGTACATTGAAACCAAGCAAGGATGACAAAGAAGTATTTACCCGAAATATGGGGAATTGGTATAAAAGTTCTACACCAGCCTACATGGATAGCTTTCAGACACATTTAGTTGAGAGAGAAAAATATTCATATAAGTCAACACAGAGAGAAATTATAACAAATTTCGGGCAAGGAAAACCTGTTAGCTAATGAAAGCACATAAAGAGTGAGTAAACAATGGTAAAAGAGAAGATCGGGAAACCTTGACCCACACAAATATAGAAGCAAGGGAAAAATAATGGCAGGAGTTTCCACAGTGAATTGGGGACGCTAAAAACCTTAAAGATATATGGCAGGACAAATCAAATTAGGAAAAAAAAGAAACCAATATACTAATGAATAAATGGACTTCAGCTGCCAGTATTGCCTCCTTGCTTAACATCATCACCATCTACTAACAGTGGATCAGTTTCATTGACCATTTCCTCTCCGTGTTGCCATTGACCATTTGCTCTCTATGTTGCGATTAATGTTGCAATGTCCTGATGCTCTTACTGAATCTTGTCCCCTCTTTGCCTGTCCTCCTTTGTTGGATTTTCACTGATACATTCCTGTTGAGCAATCTATTATTTGCCTCTTATTTCTCTTCCACAGCATTTCTTATCTCTTCTGTCCACCATGAATTGCCCTTTTCTCTTATATCTCATGACCTTGTATCCAACTATCAATTCTACAACTTCTAATATTATTTCTCTATTTTAAACACTGAATTCAAACAGGACTTGCTACTCTTTCTTAGGATAAATCCATCCAGTAGATAATGTTTTCCTGAACTACAAATACATCTTAATTACTGTGAAAGAGACAATGGTTTTGATAGTCTTTCTTCATTGATCATAAAATTTAAAAAGTTGTCAAGTGTTAATGAACAAAATTTGTAATCATACGATTATCAATTCCACCAGATCACGTTTTTTCTAAACTAAGAATAGTTATGTCTTAGACCGAGATATAGAAATAAAAAAAAGATATTTTTTGTGCATTTTTTCATGAACTGAAAAAGAATTCCTTGATTCTCAAGGATGAATAATACAATCCAACCGAAAGGTTTAACAGTCCTACTCAGTGTCTTCCTGACAAACGTAACATCCACTCTACATGTCACTATTACGAAACTGCTTCAAATCCAAAGTGAAGGTTAAGGGGATAGGGGAGAAAGAATTCTTCCCAAGTATTCCCCACGTGTTGTAGAAGGCGACTAAAGGGGGCGGGAGCGGGGGCTAGGAAACCCTCCCCCCTCCTTGTACTTAAACTTGTAAAAGGGGGAACAGAAGAAGGAGTCAAGCGGGGAGTGCTCATCCTCCTCAAAGGCTCAGATTAGGGTGTCTGAATGTGTGTGGATGTAACTCATATGAAAAGAGAGGAAAGATAGGTAGTATGTTTAAGGAAAGGAAGCTGGATGTTCTGGCTCTAAGTGAAAAGAAGCTCAAAGATAAAGGGAAAGAGTGGTTTGGGAATGTCTTGGGAGTAAAGTCAGTGGTAGGTGAGAGGACAAGAGCAAAGGAAGGAGTGGCACTAATCCTGAAGCAGTTGTTGTGGGAGTATGTGATAGAGGGTAAGAAAGTAAATTCTAAAATGATGTGTGTAAAACTGAAAGTGGATAGAGAGAGATGGGTGATTATTGGTGCCTATGCACCTGGTCATGAAAACAAAGATCATGAGAGGCAAGTGTTTTGGGAGCAGTTGACTGGGTGTGTTAGTAGCTTTGATGCAAGATACCGTGTTATAGTGATGGGTGATCTGAATGCGAAGGTTAGCAATATGGCAGTTAAGGGTATAATTGGTGTAAATAAGGTGTTCAGTGTTGTAAATGAAAATGGAGAAGAGCTGTGCGCTGAAAAAGGCCTGGTAATTGGGAATACCTGTTTTAGAAAGAGATTTATACATAAGCATACCTATGTGAGTAAGAGATATGGTCAAAGGGCATTATTGGATTACTTGTCAATTGATAGGAGTGTAAAAGAGAGACTTGTGGATGTTGATGTGCTGAGAGGGACAGCTGGAGGGATGTCTGATCACTATCTTGCAGAGCCAAAGGTGAAGATTTGTAAAGGTTCCCAGAAAAGAAGAAAGAATGTTGGTGAGAAGAGAGTGGTGAAAGTGGAGTGGTGTATATAGGGTACGGCTGGTAGGGCAGGTGACCTGGGCGCCACTTGAAGGGGGCATCACTCAACAGGTTTGCTTTTTGACACATGCTCCCCGATTGACATTTTTAACGGTTTGGTTTTATGAGATAAAAAAAGAACTTGCCTACTTTTCAACAATAGTAATATTTCGCTACTATCAGTTGCATTACTTCTTCTACGTTACAATTTTGATCAAATAAGTCTTTAACTTTAAGTCTGTAAGAGGCTATATAAATCTAAGTTTGGCCTAACTCTTCAACAGTTTATAATTACACCGTATATATTCTTTTATACATCCACTGTATGTACATTTCTAATCAAGCCCATTATATACACCCAGTACATTTTTCTTAATTTGAGAAATATCATTTGAATTATAGTTGGTTTTGTTCAAAATATACTATCGGCTAATTTGTAGTAGAATCAGATAAAATTTTGGCAGTCCTGTCTGGATCTGTTCTAGTTCTAGCTCTCGATAGTTATCTCATGGCTGGTTTATTCCCCTTCTGAAAAGTCAGCATTTCGCATCTGTTGTCTTCTCTATTCAGGTCAGACCATCATTTCTCATTGGTGCAAGAAAATGGATTCAACCAGTGGAAGCACCTGAAAGGTTTAGTGTTCATGAAAATGCCAAGAATCACCGGAAGTGTTTCACCCAGTGGAAAGAAATGGAAAGACATTTCATTGAGAACAGAGTTATTGACATGGAACTTCAATCACAGATTGAGAAAGAAAAGCACAAGTGGCGCGATATCTTGACAAGAATCCTTCACTGCATAAAATTCCTTGCAACTCAAAACCTGGCTTTGCGAGGACACAGAGTCACTTCAGCTAGACCATTATCATGACACCAATGTGGGAAATTTTCTTGTCTTAGTAAAACTGCTGTTTGCCAGAGTTTACTGAGAAGCATTCGTAGAGCCAGGTGCTATGGTGTCATGTTCAACTCGACTACTGATCAAGCACACCATGAGCAAATATTTATCTGAAGTAGTGAGGTACATGGAAGTTGATTTTGAGAGGAAAGTAGTCTGTGTTAAAGAGTCCTTCCTTGGTTTAATCCAGATAGGCCAGGAGGATGGTGAGAGCTTAGTTGAAGACATCTTGAAACAGCTAGAGAAAGACTGAATGGAGCTACAAGATTGTCGGTCACAGCGCTATGACAACGCTGCTGTGATGGCTGGGCACACAAGTGGTGTCCAGCAAAGATTAAGTCAGACAAACAAGCTGGCGGTGTGTCAATTGTGATAATCACTCGCTCAACTTGGTAGGTGAACATGCAGATAAGCAGGGTCCAATGATGGTCACGTTTTTTGGAACCATCCAAGCTCTCTATGTGTTTTTCTCTCGTTCAACACAGCGTTGGGAAAACTCAAATATACTCTCCCTGTGGTTGTTAAGTCAGAGTCTGAAACCAGGTGGAGTACAAGGACAGAAGCAGTAAAACCCTATCAACAAGCAACTTGAGGAGATACTGCAAGTCCTCCACGATATGATAGACAATTAAGATGAGACCAGTGAAGCAAGAAGTGAAGCAATGCAGCTGTATAACCGCATGTTGAGTTTTGACTTCCTGACTTTGCTAGTATTTTAGGACAAAATACTCATTTGCATTGACCATGTTCCAAAGAGGCTTCAGGATCCTAGCATGAACTTTCATGATGCTGCCCTGGAGTTGAAAGCCCTTCGAGATCATTTTAATGATAAACGAGAAGTGTGGGTCAGTGAGTCACTCGAAGAAGGACTCAATCTCTGTCAAGAATGGAATGTTGAAGTAGTAAAACGTCGGAGACGAAAGAAACGAATGGCTGATGAGAACTCAAGATATGCTGGGTTAACAGACAAGGAGGAAATTGAAAGTTATGAAGGTGAAACTCGATCGTCTTCACAGAGAAATGGATGAAAGGTTCACTCGTTTGCATGACACAGATGCCAAGTTTGGGTTCCTCTCGATGTAAAGGGACTGTGTTACAGCATCGACAGCAGTGACTTAAAGAAGTGTGACGGTTTATGTGAACTATACAGCTCTGATACTGATGGACGGCAGCTATATGAAGAAATTTTGGATTACAAATGCTGCTGTCAAGTCATACTAACATAAAGATAGCTCGACCTGAAGAACCCAAATTCAATGTTCAGCATGAAGATGACTGTCTTTCCTAATCTTTGCATTTCTATTCGGATAATGCTGATCATCGCAGTTTCCATTGCCAGCTGTGAGAGATAATTTAGCAAGATGAAACTAATACTTTCATATTTGAGGGCTCTGTGGGTCAAGACAGACTCTGTGATCCTGCTCTGCTCAGTGCAGAAAGAGAAGAAAGTGAAAAACTGACTTTGAGCACATCATAGACCAGTTCGCATCAGCAAAAGCACGGAAGGTGCAGTTGCAGTTTTAATCTTGTGTCATGATTTGTTAATTAATGAGCTATTAATTTGATCTGAAAAGAAATGAAAAAATTGAATGAGATATAAGAGTCATAATGTGAGTACATGTTTTTAGGACACCCTGTTTTTTTATTTGAATATCTATATACTTATATTTCTAAAAATACTTTCGTGTTACTAATACTTTTTTATTTACCATTCAAAGAACCAATTGTTTTCAGCATTGATTTTATAGTGAAATTTTCATAGTTTGGGTACCTCTGACCTAAGTAGGTTATACCTTAGTTCATGTTCTGGTGAGTCTTTCTGCTTAACCTGAATATTTATGACCATAGATATAATACATAGTCTTAGATATATACGTAAACAAAAGTCTTATATAAAGCCTAGATATATTTTGAATAGAACTTATTCAATGAAGGATGGTTGGATTCGGTTATTTTTCTTTATAATCTCATTCTTATCACACATTTACCT
Organism: Panulirus ornatus; assembly: GCF_036320965.1. Taxonomy (NCBI): domain Eukaryota; kingdom Metazoa; phylum Arthropoda; class Malacostraca; order Decapoda; family Palinuridae; genus Panulirus; species Panulirus ornatus. The sequence continues at coordinate 39,461,683 of NC_092281.1, forward strand.
CACAATTCCTCAATTCGGTTTTCCATTTCACAAAGTCTTTTGGATTCTTCTTCGTTTGAATAATTCTTTCTATATCCTACTACAATACTCTCTAGGTATATTTGAATAAAATAGATATTGCATTCGGAGAGTGCAGACCTCTGCCAAGGCAGTTCCTATCGCCCATATGGCATTGTTGAATCCTAAAAATTTATATTTTTTTTCATGAAAACATATTTTTGGCATTTGGAATCACATTGATATCATTAATAGTTCGATAATTATTCACAAAAATTAATATTTCCGTAATGGCATCCTGGATCCATACAATCACTCGGATCTTAAACATTCAGATTTCTCGACCATGAAAACATATCTTTGGTATTTGGAATCACATTGATATCATTATTAGTTCAATGGTTATTCACAAAATTGATATTTATCTAATGGTGTCTTGGATCCAGGCAATGTTTCGTCACACTCCCAAAACCTGATTACTTGGTCCTTGTGATATTTCTGACTTTTCCTGAAAATTTCACCAAAATTTGTTCATAACTTTTGTTGAAAGTTGCTCACAGACAAACAAACAAACGCCGGTAAAAAAAAAAAAATAGGTTCTTTGGCGCAATTTCAGTGTTTGTCATAGGCACTAATTCCCCTATAGACGCCTCTGAGTAAGTGAGCTTTGAAAGGAGACTTCTGTGAGGAAGTATCAGGAGAGATTGAGTGCAGAATGGCAAAAGGTGAAAGAAAATGTCGTAAGGGGAGTGGAAGAGAAATGGGATATATTTAGGGAAGTAGTGATGGTTTGCACAAACGATGCAAGTGGCATGAAAAAGGAGGAAGGTGGGCAGATTAGAAAGGGTAGTCAGTGGTGGGATGAAGGAAATACGTTGTTATCGAAAGAGAAGACACATGTTTGGACAATTCTTGCAGGGAATTAGTGCAAATGGCTGAGAGATGTATAAAAGAAAGAGGCAACAGGTCAAGAGAATATTGCAAGAGTTGAAAAAGATGGCAAATGAGAGTTTGGGAGAGAGGATATCATTATATTTCAGGAAGAAAAAAAGATGTTTAGGAAGGAGGCAAATAATGTGCGTAAGACAATAGAACAAATGAAAACATCAAAAGATGGATCAAATGGGGAGGAGGTAATGACAAGTTGTGATGAAGTGAGAAGGAGATGGAGTGAGTATTTTGAAGGTTTGTTGAATGTGTTTGATGACAGAGTGGCAGATATAGGGTGCTTTGGTCAGGGTGGTATGCGAAGTGAGAGGGTTAGAAAGAATGGTTTGTTAAACAGTAAAGAGGTAGTGAAAGCTTTGCGGAACATGAAAGCCGGCAAGACGGCGGGTTTGGATAGTATTGCAGTGGAATCTATAAGAAAAGGGGGTGACTGTGCTGTTGATTGGATGGTAAGGATATTCAGTGTATGTATGGATCATGTTGAAGTACCTGAGAATTGGCGGAATGTAAGGATAGTGCCATTGCACACAAGCAAAGGTGATAAAGTTGTGTGTTCAAACCACAGAGGAATAAGTTTCTTGAGTATTCCTGGGAAATCATATGGGAGGGTATTGACTGAAAAGGTAAAAGCACGTACAGATTATCAGATTAGGGAACAGCAGTGTGGTTTCAGAAGTTGTAGAGGATGTGTGGATCAGCTGTTTGATTTGAAGAATGTATGCGTGAAAAACAGATGGATTTGTATGTAGCATTTATGGAGCTGGAAAAGGCATATGATAGGGTTGATAGAGATGCTTTGCAGAAGGTTTTAATAATATATGGTGTGGGAGGTAAGCTGTCAAAAGCAGTAAAAAGTTTTTGCCAAGGATGTAAGACATGTGTCCAAGTAGGAAGAGATGATAGCGATTGGTTCCCAGTGAATGTCGATTTGCGGCAGGGGTGCGTGATGTCCCCTTAAGGGTTGTTTAATTTGTTTAAGGATGGGGTGGTTAGGAAGGTGAATTCAAGAGTTTTGGAGAGAGGGGCAAATATGCATTCTGTTGGGGATGAGAGTAGGGCCTGGAAAGTGAGTAAGTTGTTGTTCGCTGATGATACAGCGCTGATGGCTGATGCGGGTAAGAAACTCCAGAGGTGTTGTTGACTGAGTTTGACTGAATGTTTGAAAGGAGAAAGTTGAGAGTAATTGTGATTAAGAGCAAGTTTTTAGGTTCATTAGGGTTGAGGAACAAGCTAATTGGGAGGTAAATTTGAATGGAGTAAAACTGAAGGAAGTGAAGTGTTTTAGATATCTGGGAGTGGACATGTCAGCGGATGATAATATGGAAGTGGAAGTGAGTCAAAGGATGGGGGAGGGGCTGAAGGTTCTGGGAGCGTTGGAGAATGTATGGAAGGAGAGAACGTTATATCGGAGAGCAAAAAGTTTTGAAGGAATAGTGGTTCCAATAGTGTTACATGGTTGTGAGTCATGGGCTATAGGTAGGGTTGTACAGAGGAGGGTGGATGTATTGGAAATGAAATGTTGAGGACAATATGTGGTTTTGATGGTGGTTTGATCGAGTAAGTAATGAAAGGATAAGATAGATGTGTGGAAATAAAAAGAGTGTGGTTGAGACAGCAGAAGAGGGTGTGTTGAAATGTTTTGGACACATGGAAAGAATGAGTGAGGAAAGATTGACAGAGAGGATATATGTGTCAGAGGTGGAGGGAACGAGAAGTGGGAGACCAAACTGGACGTGGAAAGAGGGAGTAAAAAAGATTTGAGCGATCGGGGCCTGAATATACAGGAGGGTGAAAGGCGTGCAAGGAACAGAGTGAATTCGAACGATGTGATAAAATAGGGTCGACGTGCTGTCCTTGGATTGAACCAGGGCATGTGAAGCGTGTGGGGTAAACCATGGAAAGGTCGGTGAGGTCTGGATGTGGAAAGGGAGCTGCGGTTTTGTGCATTACGCATGACAGCTAAGAGACCGAGTGTGAACGCATGTATCTTTTTTTGTCTGTTCCTGGCACTGCCTTGCAGGAGGGGTGTGGGGATGCTATTTCATGTGTGGCGAGGTGGTGACAGGAATGGATGAAGGGAGCAAGTATGAAGATGTACATGCGCATATATGCATGTGTCTGTGTATGTACATGTATGTTTACGTTGAAATGTATAGGTATATGCATGTGCGTGTGTGGGCATTTATATATATACATGTGTGTGTGGGTGTGTTGGCCATTCTTTCGTCTGTTTCCTTGTGCTACCTCGCTAATGCGGGAGACAGCGACTAAGTATAATGAATAAAAAAAGCATATACTTCTATTATTATCATCATTATTATTATACTGTGTCACTTTCTCCCGCGTTAGCAAGGTAGCACAAGGAAACAGGCGAAAGAATGGCCCAACCCGCCCACATACACGCCCACACACACACATATACATATCTATACATTTCAACGTATACATACATGTACATACACAGACATATACATATATACACAAGGATACATTCATACTTGCTGCCTTCACCCATTCCCGTCACTACCCCCCCACACATGATATGGCAACCCCCTACCCCCGCGCGTGTGCAAGGCAGCACTAGGAAAAGAGATAAAGGCCACATTCGTTCACACTTAGTCTGTAGCTGTCATGTGTAATGCACCGAAACCACAGCTCCCTTTCCAAATCTAGGCCCAAAATAACTTTCCATGGTTTACCCTAGACGCTTCACATACCCTGGCTCAATCCATCGACAGCAAGTCGATTCCGGTATACCACATCGTTCCAATTCACTCTATTCCTTGCACGCCTCTCAACCTCCTGTATGTTCAGGCCCTGATCGCTCAAAATCTTTTTCCCTCCATCCTTCCACCTCCAATTTGGTCTTCCACTTCTCGTCGTTCCCTTCAACTCCGACATATATATCCACTTTGTCAATCTTTCCTCACTCATTCTCTCCATGTGACCAAACCTTTTCAATACACCCTCTTATGCTCTCTCGACCACACTCTTTTTATTACCACACATCTCTCTTTCCCTTTCATTACCTACTCGATCAAACCTCCTTACGCTACATATTGTCCTCAAACATCTCATTTCCAACACATGCACCTTCCTCTGCACAACACTATCTATAGCCCATGCCTAAAAACCATGTTACATTCTTGGAACAAATATTCCTTCAAACATAAACATTTTTGCTCTCCTAGTTAACGTTCTCGCCTTACACACATTCTTCAACGCTCTCAGAACCTTCACCCGTCCCCCAACCCTGTGACTCACTTCCGCTTCCATGGTTCCATCCACTGCCAAATCCATTCCCAGATATCTAAAACACTTCACTTCCTTCAGTTTTCCGCCATTCAAACTTACCTCCCAGTTGACTTTTCCCTCAACCTGACGGAGCCTAATAATCTTGCTCTCATTCAAATTCACTCTCAGCTTTCTTCTTTCACGCACTTTACCAAACTCCGTCACCAACTTCTGCAGTTTCTCACCCGAATAAGCCATAAGCACTGTATCATCAGAGAACAACAACTGACTCACTTCCCATGCCCTCTCACCCACAACAGACTGTATACTTGCCCCTCTTTCCAAAACTCTTACATTCACCTCCCTAACAATCCCATTCATAAACAAATTAAACAACCATGGAGACACCACGCACCCCTACCGCAAACCGACATTCACTGGGAACCAATCACTTTTCTCTTTTTCCTGCTCTTAAACGTGCCTTACATCCTTGATAAAAACTCTTCACTGCTTCTAGCAACTTACCTCCCACACCATATACTCATAACACCTTCCACAGAGCATCTCTATCAACTCTATCATCTGCTTTCTTCAGATCCATAAATGCTACATACAAATCCATCTGTTTTTCTAAGTATTCCTAAAGTACATTTTTCAAAGCAAACACTTGATCCACACAACCTCTACCACTTCTGAAACCACACTGCTCTTCCCCAATCTGATGCTTTGTATATGCCTTCACCCTCTCAATCAATATTCTCCCTTTCAATTTCCCAGGAATACTCAACAAACTGTAATTTGAACACTCACCTTTATCCCCTTTGTACAATGGCACTATGCATACGTTCTGCCAATCCTCAGGTACTTCACCATGAACCATACATACATTGAATATCCTTACCAACCAGTCAAAAACGCAGTCACCCCCTTTTTTGATAAATTCCACTGCAATACTATCCAAACCCACCGCTTTGCTGGCTTTCATCTCCCTGCAAAGCTTTCACTTCCTCTTCTCTGTTCACCAAACCATTCTCCCTAAACCTCTCACTTCGCACACCACCTCGACTAAAACACCCTATATCTGCAACTCTATCACCAAACACATTCATCAAAGCTTCAAAATACTCTCTCCATCTCCTTCTCACTTCATCGCTACTTATTTTTTCCTCCCCATTCGCCCCCTTCATCGATGCTCTGATTTGTTCTCTTGTCTTACGCACTTCATTTACTTCCTTCAAAGCATCTATTTATACTCCCTAAAATCTAATGATCTCTCTCACCCCAACTATCATTTGCCCTCTTTTTCACGTCTTGCACCTTTATCTTGACCTCTCATCTCTTTCTTTTATACATCTTCCACTCCTTTTCACTAATCCTTTGCAAAAATCGTCCAAATGCCTCTCTCGTCTCCTTCACTAACAATCTTACTTCTTCATCCACCACTCACTACCCTTTCTAATCTGCATTCAAATCACCTATCACCCATCACCTTTCTTTCAATAGTGACTGAAATGACACGGGCAAAAGATGTATCTTAAGAAGGCCATCTCAGGTGATAGAATTAAAGTTAGAGGAAAAGACAAGGAAACTGAAAAAAGGATCTGCAGGTGACTGTAGACTTGACCAAGGCAGAAATGCTATACAATGAATGAAAGACAAATGCAGAGAATTCCAAAGCTTAACTGTTTGAGAAGAGAAGGATGTTTCTTAATGTTCAATCTCAATCTAGTAACTGGTCTCCACACAGAAACTGTAGGAAGCAGTATTTAGCCTCACATCCAAATCTCTTACGAGGAAAAGAATTAAGAAATTAATAGGGTTCCACAGGTATCTGCAGACTTGTCTTTTTGGAAGGTAAGAGGAAAAGAAAGAATTCCAAACTCTCTCTGTCATGGAAAAAAGTCGATCACTGTGTAGCCAGTCACCAAACAAAACCTCCAGATATTGATGTAGCATTTTTTTCAGCCATGCACTCCCACTCACCATCCCCTTTCAAAACGAAACTAAACAAACAGTAAACCTACTTGCAATGCAAAAAAAACCCAGATTATTAGGTACATGCATACCTGACTACTGCCTTCAGTCACCAGTGGGGGAAGGAGCGAATCTAACATATAATAAAGAAATCTACCCAGCATTTTCAATCACCATCTCAGATATCTGGAAACATATACGATACAGTTCTGTTATATTTTACCAGTTCCAGATGTAATCATGTCTAAAAGATTTAGGTGTGAAGTACAGTAAAGTGAGGATGTCTGAAATACCCAGAAGTGTGGCAATTTGAAAACTCTAGTTATGCCAGCAGGTCCTAAATACTTGATGCTCTGAGACTCAGTAAAATGATGTCTGAGTGTGTCAGTTGTAAGATACCAGTGTTCAATTAGACTAATATCTGATAATAACTGTACCGGAGTTTAGTTTAAAAGATACCCTACTCCTTCCATGACTTTTGATTTTCCCTATACCAAAGCTATCAAAGACAAAGTCACACACACACACACACACACACACACACACACACACACACACACACACACACACACACACACACACACACACACACACACACACACACACACACACACACACACACACACACACCAGTGTCAAACACTCTCCCTGTAACACAGAAATAGTAATCAAATGCACAAATTAACTAAAGTCTAACCTGACCTCTTCAAAGGGATTCACAATGGCAAGGAGAGACAATAGAGGAGGGAGGGTTAGTCCTCCTGAAAAGGGATCTTATCTAATTTGAGGAAATCTTAAATGATACCTCCAGACAAAACAAAATGAGTAAATCTTTGTAGGCAAGAGGTGTATTAGAGCACTATTAGTTTAAAATCCTCTAAAGAATTGCAAGAGCCTAAAGTAGGTGTATATCATCAACAATGAAGGAAAAATAAAGATAGTATTAAAAGTAATGAGACACCCTCCTCAGAGAAGGTAAAGTACAGATAACAAGGGATTTGCCGCCACTAATCTGCCAAAAGTGTAGAGAATCATCTGTATCAACACATCATGGAGTTTGGAGATACAGATCCCCCAAAAGTATACAAGAAAACTATCTTTATCAACACATCACAGAGGATACGAGAACTGAGCGGGATGATATGCTATCTTTACTTGAGTGTGTCTGTTACACACTGTAGCATGGAAACAGAACTTACGAAGCAAGAAGCTCCAAACTGAAAAGGTGATCATGTAGCACTTGTTTTTGGATATGCAGTGGAGGACACAAGAGGAGGGATCATTGGAGGCACAGAAACAATAGAGGGTACTGACTGGGACAGGGAGTTCTATAAGAGTATAAACCAGCACTATAGATACTCTGAAATATGCAATGAAGGAGTCAGAATATGGGAACCCATGGTGGCCGAAAGAGAAGAGGGATCAAAATGGAGAGAGATTTGGTTACAAGTATAAAGTAAATGAACTTACGACTGCAATATGAGGGAGATCAAAACCCTACAGCCAGCCAGCATATGAAATGTACAAGAAAGCAGGGAATGAGTACTAATCAAGGCTAAGGGACTCAGTGTGAAAAATTCATGAGGATGACGAGGATGTACGTGAAGAGTTTCATGCTAAGTCAAAATGTTTTCCCCTGGAAGGATAATAACATACCTGTACTAATAAGATGGATGAAGGATGAAGTCATGAAAGTGATAGAAATAAGGAGACTACAAAATTTATCAATATAAGACACATGTTACTGATGAAGTCTCACCATATGTGCTGAAGGACTGAGCAGAGACACTTGCCAGACTACTCAAAATATCATTGTAAGAGTCACTAGTGTAAGGTATAATTCTAAAGATGTGGAAGAGGGAAAATGTTACGCCTGTTATTCAAGAACAGTTACAGGGAAGTCTTGTGTACTATAAGCCAGTCTTACTAACTACTATGATTTGCAAAACACCAAAAAAGATAATCAGAAAGCAAATGAATGACCTAAAGAATAAACTTCCTAACTGGGAAGCAACAGTTTCAGGTAAAGGCCATGCGTAACCAATCTTCTACCTGCAAATAGACCTTACTGCACCAAGAAACGCACACCTTGCAACTTGACCTTCCTGCACCTAAGCGCACACTACCTGTACCTTGATCTCCCTGCACCTAGACTCCCACTACCTGCACCTCGACCTTGCTGCACCTTGATCTTTTGTGCGCCTTGACACACACACTACCTGCACCTCAACCTTTCTGCTCTTAGACACCCCATACTTGTACCTTTACCTTCCTGCATCTTGAAACCCATTAACTGTACATTGACCTCCCTGCACTTAGATTTCCACTACCTGCACCTTGACCTCCCTTCACCTTAACGCACACTATTGGCACCTCAACCTTCCTGCACCTAGACACACTACCTGCACTTCGACCTTCCTTCTCCCAGAATCCCCATACCTGCACCTTGACCTTTTCCTGCACCTAGACAAACTCTACCTGCACCTGGTCCTACCTGTACCTAGACACCCCATACCTGCGACATGGTCTTCTTGCACCTAGACACACACTACCTTCACCTTGATCTTCCTGCACCTAGACACACAGTACCTGCACCTCGACCTTCCTGCTCCTAGACACCCCATACATGCCCCTTGACCTTTTTGCACATAGACATACACTACCTGCACCTTGGCCTAAGTGCACCTAGACACCCAATACCTGCACCTTGACCTTACTGCACATACACAAACACTATCTGCACCTCAACCTTCTTGCACCTAGACACTCCCTGGATCTTGAAATTCCTGCACCTAAACACACTACCTGCACCTTGATCTTCCTGCATCTAGACGCACACAAACTGCAACTTGACCTTCCTAAACCTAGACATCCACTACCTGCACCTTGACCTTCCTGCATCTAGACACAAACTACCTGCATCTCGACCTTCCCGCACCTAGACAAACACACACCTATATCATGACCTTCCGGCACCTAGACAAACACTACCTACACCTTAACCTTCCTGCACCTACACACACACAACTAGCAACTTGACCTTCCTGCACCTAGACACGCACTACCTGCACACACAGCCTGCAGCTTGATCTTCCGGCACCTAGACAAACACTACCTACACCTTGACCTTCCTGCACCTACACACACACAACCGGCAGCTTGATCTTCCTGCACCTAGACACGCACTACCTGCATCTTGACTTTCCTGCACCCAAACACACACTACCTAGACCTTGACCTTCCGGCACCTAGACACACAATACATGCACCTTGACCTTCTACACCAAGACACTCCTTGCATCTTGACCTTCCTGCGCTTAGGCACTCTCTGCATACACCTTGACCTTCTTGCACCTAGACTCACACTACCTACACCTTGACCTTCCTGCTCCTAGACACACTAGCTGCACCATGATCTTCCTGCACACAGACACCCACTACCTACACCTTGACCCTATTGCATCTAGACACACACTACCTGTTCCTTGACCTTCCTGCTCGAAGACACCTCTCCCCACTAGCCCCCTTCACTGAAGTTCCCATTTGTTCCCTTGTCTTACGCACTTTATTCACCTCCTTCCAAAACATCTTTTTATTCTCCCTAAAATTTAATGATACTCTCTCACCCCAACTCTCATTTGCCCTCTTTTTCACCTCTTGCACCTTTCTCTTGACCTCCTGCCTCTTTCTTTTTTAAATCTCCCACTCATTTGCATTATTTCCCTGCAAAAAATGCGTGTCGCAGAAGGCGACTAAAAGGGGAGGGAGTGGGTGGCTGGAAATCCTCCCCTCTCGTTTTTTTTTTTTTGATTTTCCAAAAGAAGGAACAGAGAAGGGGGCCAGGTGATGATATTCCCTCAAAGGACCAGTCCTTTATTCTTAACGCTACCTCGCTAACGCGGGAAATGGTGAATAGCATAAAAGAAAGAAAAGATATATATACATATATATATATATACATATCATACAAACCTCGAATAGCCAGGATCGAACCCGGGACTCCTGTGCAAGAGGCAGGAATGCTAACCGCTAGGCTATGGGCCTAGCTAATAGGATACAACTATTCGAATACTAAGTACTCGAATACCCTTCGTCTCACATTGGTGAGCAACGGGGCCTACAACGGTCATTTCCCAACAGACGCACATGGCCAGCTGATATCATTCTACCGAACCTAACTGTACAACGCGGAGGTATATGAATACGAATAAGATGCAAGAGGTAGGAATGCTAACCGTTAGGCACTGGGGTCCCGGGTTCGATCTTGGCTACTGGAAGTTTGTATGTTCTATGAAGGTGCGCGTTTCTGTGCACTTCATTCGTATTCATATACCTCCGTATTGTACAGTTAGGTTAGGTAAAATACTATCAGCTGGCTATGTGCGCCTGTTGGGAAATAACCGGTATAGACCCCGTTGCTCACCAATGTGAGACGAAGGGTATTCGAGTACTTAGTATTCGAATAGTTGTTTCCTATCCTGCCTCTTGCACAGGGGTTCCGGGTTCGATCCTGGCTGTTGGAGATTTGTATTTTCTATGAAAGTGCGCGTTTCTATGCACTTCATTCGTATATATATATATATATATATATATACATATATATATATATATATATATATATATATATATATATATATATATATATATATATATATATATATGTATATATATATATATATATATATATATATATATATATACATATATACATATATATATATATATATATATATATATATATATATATATATATATATATATATATATATATATATATATATATATATATATATGTATATATATATATATATATATATATATATATATATATATATATATATATATATATATATATATATACATATATATATATATATATATATATATATATATATATATATATATATATATATATATATATATATATATATATATATATATATATATATATATATATATATCTTAAAACGCCCATACATGCACATATACGTGCATATACAATTTATATACAGATATATGCATATATACACAAGTGCATATTCATACTTGCTTGCCTTCATCCATTCCTGGCGCTGCCCCGTTCCACAGGAAACAGCATCGCTACCCCCTTATTCAGCGAGGTAGCGCCAGGAAAAAACAAAAAAGCCCACATTCGTTCACACTCAGTCTCTAGCTGTCATGTGTAATGCACCGAAGCCACAGCTCCCTTTCCATATCCGGGCCCCACAAAACTTTTCACGGTTTACCCCAGACGCTTCACATGTCCTGGTTCAGTCAATTGACAGCACGTTGACCCCGGTATACCACATCGTTCCAGTTCACTCTATTCCTTGCATACCTTTCACCCTCCTGGATGTGCAAGCTCCGATCGCTCAAAATCTTTTTCATTTCATTCTTCCACCTCTAATTTGGTCTCCTGCTTCTTGTTCCCTCCACATCTGACACACATATATTATTTTTGTCAATCTTTCCTCACTCATTCTCTCCATGTGTCCAAACCATTTTAACACACCCTTTTCTGCTTTCTCAACCACACATTTTATTTCCACACATCTCTTGTATCCTTTTATTACTTTCTCGATGAAACCATCTCACACCACATATTTTCCTCAAACGTTTGATTTTCAACACATCCACCTTCCTTCGTACAGCCATTGTTGGAACCAATATTCCTTTAGACATACCATTTTTTGCTCTCTGAGATAACGTTCTCTCCTTCCACACATTCTCCACCGCTCCCACAACCTTCGTCCCCTCCCCCACCGTGTGACTCACTTCCGCTTCTATGGTTCCATCCGCTGCCAAGTCCACCCCAGATATCAAAAACACTTCACTTCCTACAATATTTCTCTGTTCAAAGTTATATCCCAGTCAATTTGTCCCTCAACCCTACTGAACCTAATAGCCTTGCTTTTATTCACATTCACTGTCAAGTTTTTTCCTCTCACACGCTTTGAGTGATATATCTGGTGTATTTTCAAATACGTGTTATACGTCTGGTGTATTCCCTAGTACATGTGAGATATATCTGATGTATTCCCTAGTACATGTTTTATATATCTGGAATTTTCCCTAGTTCATGTGTTATATACATATGGTGTATTCCCTAGTACATGCGTTATATATCTGGAGTAATCTGTAGTACATGTGCTTATATGTGGTGTATAGCCTAGTATATGTGTTTTATATAAATAATTTTTTTTTTTTTTTTGCTTTGTCGCTGTCTCCCGCGTTTCCGAGGTAGCGCAAGGAAACAGACGAAAGAAATGGCCCAACCCACCCCCATACACATGTATATACATACGTCCACACACGCAAATACACATACCTACACAGCTTTCCATGGTTTACCCCAGACGCTTCACATGCCTTGATTCCATCCACTGACAGCACGTCAACCCCGGTATACCACATCGCTCCAATTCCCTCTATTCCTTGCCCTCCTTTCACCCTCCTGCATGTTCAGGCCCCGATCACACAAAATCTTTTTCACTCCATCTTTCCACCTCCAATTTGGTCTCCCTCTTCTCCTCGTTCCCTCCACCTCCGACACATATATCCTCTTGGTCAATCTTTCCTCACTCATTCTCTCCATGTGCCCAAACCATTTCAAAACACCCTCTTCTACTCTCTCAACCACGCTCTTTTTATTTCCACACATCTCTCTTACCCTTACGTTACTTACTCGATCAAACCACCTCACACCACACATTGTCCTCAAACATCTCATTTCCAGCACATCCATCCTCCTGCGCACAACTCTATCCATAGCCCACGCCTCGCAACCATACAACATTGTTCGAACCACTATTCCTTCAAACATACCCATTTTTGCTTTCCGAGATAATGTTCTCGACTTCCACACATTCTTCAAGGCTCCCAGAATTTTCGCCCTCTCCCCCACCCTATGATCCACTTCCGCTTCCATGGTTCCATCCGCTGCCAGATCCACTCCCAGATATCTAAAACACTTCAATTCCTCCAGTTTTTCTCCATTCAAACTCACCTCCCAGTTGACTTGACCCTCAACCCTACTGTACCTAATAACCTTGCTCTTATTCACATTTACTCTTAACTTTCTTCTTTCACACACTTTACCAAACTCAGTCACCAGCTTCTGCAGTTTCTCACATGAATCAGCCACCAGCGCTGTATCATCAGCGAACAACAACTGACTCACTTCCCAAGCTCTCTCATCCCCAACAGACTTCATACTTGCCCCTCTTTCCAAAACTTTTGCATTCACCTCCCTAACAACCCCATCCATAAACAAATTAAACAACCATGGAGACATCACACACCCCTGCCGCAAACCTACATTCACTAAGAACCAATCACTTTCCTCTCTTCCTACACGTACACATGCCTTACATCCTCGATAAAAACTTTTCACTGCTTCTAACAACTTTCCTCCCACACCATACATTCTTAATACCTTCCACAGAGCATCTCTATCAACTCTATCATATGCCTTCTCCAGATCCATAAATGCTACATACAAATCCATTTGCTTTTCTAAGTATTTCTCACATACATTCTTCAAAGCAAACACCTGATCCACACATCCTCTCTCTCTCTCTCTCTCTCTCTCTCTCTCTCTCTCTCTCTCTCTATATATATATATATATATATATATATATATATATATATATATATATATATATATATATATATATATATATATATATATATATATATATATATATATATTGTTACGGAACACGTGTGTTTGTGCTCATATGTTCGTGTATATAACGTGTGTGTGTCCTTGAGCACCCCGAACCTTCTCCGAGGCGGGGGGATTAAGTTGTCATCAGCTGCGGAATACTTCACTACCCGTACTGGACATGTCATCCCTGTAGGCTTACAAGAGTAAGGGTGATCTACGCAGTTTTGTGTGACTGTCCCCCCAACCAATCAGAATATTTCCGAGTCCCATAGCCAATTAAAATGTAAGGTTGTATAGCTAGCAGGGAACGCTTGTCTTTACTGTAATATATACCCATGACACCCGCTGAGTCTCTCTCTTTCTAGCCCAGCGAGGTAAGTGGTCCACCCTTGCTGTAAGTCCTGCTGCGTTGTAAGCCTGTAAGCCCTGCTGTGCTATAAGCCCATTACCCAAGTGTTGTGCTGTAAGCCCGTTATGATTATCAGTGTAATGTTATCGAAGAACTGCCATAGAGGAAAGAGAACTCCTGGCTTGAAATCTTATCTGGAATGTTAAGTCATGTACAAATGTTATCTTATGTTCAATGTTAAACTCACTTTCAGTGTTAACGTAATGTTTCATGCTTGATTTATGTGCCTATCTTTGTACACTTTAATTCTTTCATTATGAGTAGATTTAATGTAATGCTGGTCTTTAATTCAATCCCATAACTTTATTATTGTGTTATCCTGAGTTGTGCAACTTGACAAATCTATAACGTCCTTGCAAGACAAGGAACAGTAGTATTTGTAACATATGTCACTGACGACCTTGCCTGAATAAGTGTTGAATTCGTAACATATAAATTGGCGACCTTGCCAGGATTTTTCTTGCCTTAACGGAATCTCTTTCCTTGAGTCATTAATCATGTCGTTGATCAGTGGTGACAATACCGTTCGATCATTAACGTCGGCTAAAGTCTCGATCCTTCCCCATATCACTAGTGATATTAATGTTGATCTCAGTTATTGGCGAAAGCAGCTAGAGATAGCTAAGGTCAATGCACAAGCACAGTTACAAGTGCAGAAGAAGAAGACTGAACAGGCTAGGTTAGCTCTCGAACGTGAAAGACTTAGACTTAACGCTTCACCATCAGGACCAGTGTCGTCCCAGTTGGGTAACTTACATCTCGTACCAAAGTTCAGTAAACTTGACGCGGCAGGCATTCAAAGGGCTACGACGGCAGAGGGAGGACCACTGATTATGTAATCCCACCTGAATCTGCTACCTTGCCGGTAACTCATGAAAGTAAGGGGAAATACTCCAACAGAGTTAAGAGTTGTTTTTATTGTGGCATGGCTGGGCACCAGGTGAGGGATTGCTGGGCTCGAGAGAGGGAATTTAGAGATTCTACCGTGAGTAGACCGGTGAATCTCGTCTCAACTTTAGGGCCACTTAGTAAAGTAGGTGAGGCTGTCCCTGCTCTTAGGAAAAAGAGGGGTTGCGAGAGTGTAGTTAAGGATCCGTTCTGTGGGAACTACAATGCGTTCCTGTCTGAGGGCTATGTTAGCAGATGTGGTGTACGACGAAAAGTAACTGTATTACGGGATTCTGGTTCTCTGCAGTCCCTACTGTTGGATGGCTTGGTGCCGCGAGGAGAGTTTGGAGACCGAGTCTTGCTAGATGGACTGTCGGGTTCCGAGGAAGCTCCACTAGTCGATGTGAGGGTAGAAACAGATCTCTTCACGGGCCATGCTCTCATAGGGGTTGTAGATAGGTTACCTGTCTCAGGTGTGGACTTTGTGTTAGGCAATGACCTAGCGGGTGGGAAGATGAACCCAATGCCGGTGTTGCCTACGGACCCGGTGGAGTCCACGGAGGCAGTGCAGCTTGAGGCAGAAGTACCAGAGTTAGTCTCCAACCACGATGATGCCAGGTCTATGACAGCTGGCACGGCAGGCCGTGTGCCTGACGACATAGCCGTTGAAACGGAGGAAGTGGAGGCCAGCGAGAGGAGGCTGTGTGATACCCTCTCCCCTGGTATAGACTCCGTTGAAACGCAGGAAGTTAAGACTCTCCCCCCGACTGAGACCAGCGAGAGGAAGCTGTGTGATACCCTCTCCCCTGGTGTAGCCTCCGTTGAGACAGTGGACCTAAAGACTCTTCATGAGAATGAGGCCAGCGAGAGGAAGCTGTGTGATACCCTCTCCCCTGGTGTAACCTCCGTTGAGACTGAGGGTTTGTCTCATGCCCATTCAAGAAAGAAGACTCTCCCTGAGGATGAAATTAGTGAAGAGAAGATGTGTGATACCTCCTGTGCTGTTTACGAGTCCGTACAAGAGTCAGTGGGTGAGACTGAGGATTTGTCTCATGCCCATTCAAGAGAGACTCAAGAACGGAGGACAATATGGCTTGACAAACGATCCCGTTCAAGAAGGTTTGAGGCGGGCGACGAAGTGTTGCTTCTACTACAGCAGTCAGGTCAACCCTTGGTTGTCCTTTCTAAGGGTTCCTACACCATTATCTGGAGTGTAGGAGACTCAAATTACCTTGTCTCTACCCCTGATAAGCGCAGAGGTCGGAGATTATGCCACGTCAACATGCTTAAGCCATATTTCAGTCGTGATCCTCCCCCTTGGAACCGAAGGTGCCAGTCTGCATCATCCAACGTCCAGCAGTAGCCGTGTGTGACGAAGTCGACGACGTAGCTGCGAGTGCCTCGAAGACCTGGGACCCGGGCGGGGGCGTGAGAGAACTGAAGTGTTGCTTGTATATAGTTGGGTACTATAGGATGTTCATTGTAAATTTTGCAACAGTCGTAATCCCTCTTGACAGATTTATTGAAGAATGATATCAGATGTTTGGAATGAGCAGTGTGAGACAGTCTCTCTTTTATTAGTTAGGAACCCTACTTTTCAACTGTTTTATTTTGCAGGCTCCAAACATATTAGCTGTGAATGCCGCCAGTGTTGTAAAGGCTGGTAAGGTCCCCATGCAGGAGGACAAGAAAGAAGGTTGAGCCCAAACAGATAGCCCCACCATGAAGAGGGAACTTTTGTTTTGCTATTTGTATTGTAGCACTTTGTGTATGTGTTATTCAGGCAATCACTAGAAGTAACCTTTGATTTCCTATTTGTATTATAACACTATATTTGTGCCCTTCAGCCAATCAATTTAGAGTGTACTGACTACCAACCCTTCAAAATGTTAAGTTACAGAATCGGAGTCAGAAAATTAAATAAATGGGCTTTGTTATGTACAATTCATACGTTACATTATTTTCAGCACATCTCATGTGTTAACAGACTGTGTTAGCTGATTGTTTATCCCGCTCTTAAGAAAATTCCTCTTCCAGGAATTTTCTCCTTTAAGGAGGGGGGTGTTACGGAACACGTGTGTTTGTGCTCACATGTTCGTGTATATAAGGTGTGTGTGTCCTTGAGCACCCTGACCCTTCTCCGAGGCGGGGGGATTAAGTTGTCATCAGCTGCGGAATACTTCACCACACGTACTGGACATGTCATCCCTGTAGGCTTACAAGAGGGAGGGTGATCTACGCAGTTTTGTGTGACTGTCCCCCCAACCAATCAGAATATTTCCGAGTCCCATAGCCAATCAAAATGTAAGGTTGTATAGCTAGCAGGGAACGCTTGTCTTTACTGTAATATATACCCATGACACCCGCTGAGTCTCTCTCTTTCTAGCCCAGCGAGGTAAGTGGTCCAACCCTGCTCTAAGTCCTGCTGTGTTGTAAGCCTGTAAGCCCTGCTGTGTTATAAGCCCATTACCCAAGTGTTGTGCTGTAAGCCCGTTATAATTATCAGTGTAATGTTATCGAAGAACTGCCTTAGAGGAAAGAGAACTCCTGGCTTGAAATCTTATCTGGAATGTTAAGTCATGTACAAATGTTATCTTATGTTCAATGTTAAACTCACTTTCAATGTTAACGTAATGTTTCATGCTTGATTTATGTGCCTATCTTTGTACACTTGAATTCTTTCATTATAAGTCGATTTAATGTAATGCTGGTCTTTAATTCAATCCCATAACTTTATTATTGTGTTATCCTGAGTTGTGCAACTTGACAAATCTATAACGTCCTTGCAAGACAAGGAACAGCAGTATTTGTAACATATGTTACTGACGACCTTGCCTGAATAAGTGTTGAATTCGTAACAATATATATGGACGTATGTATATACATGTATATGGGAGTGGGTTGGGCCATTTCTTTCGTCTGTTTCCTTGCGCTACCTCGCAAACGCGGGAGACAGCGACAAAGCAAAAAAGAAAAAAAAAAAATATATATATATATATATATATATATATATATATATATATATATATATATATATATATATATATATATATATATATATATATAAATATATATATATATATATATATATATATATATATATATATATATATATATATATATATATATATATATATATTCATATTATACTTTGTAGCTGTCTCCCGCGTTTGCGAGGTAGCGCAAGGAAACAGACGAAAGAAATGGCCGAACTCCCCCCCATACACATGTATATACATACGTCCACACACGCAAATATACATACCTACACAGCTTTCCATGGTTTACCCCAGACGCTTCACATGCCTTGATTCAATCCACTGACAGCACGTCAATCCCGGTATACCACATCGCTCCAATTCCCTCTATTCCTTGCCCTCCTTTCACCCTCCTGCATGTTCAGGCCCCGATCACACAAAATCTTTTTCACTACATCTTTCCACCTCCAATTTGGTCTCCCTCTTCTCCTCGTTCCCTCCACCTCCGACACATATATCCTCTTGGTCAATCTTTCCTCACTCATTCTCTCCATGTGCCCAAACCACTTCAAAACACCCTCTTCTGCTCTCTCAACCACGCTCTTTTTATTTCCACACATCTCTCTTACCCTTACGTTCCTCACTCGATCAAACCACCTCACACCACACATTGTCCTCATACATCTCATTTCCAGCACATCCATCCTCCTGCGCACAACTCTATCCATAGCCCACGCCTCGCAACCATACGACATTCTTGGAACCACTATTCCTTCAAACATACCCATTTTTGCTTTCCGAGATAATGTTCTCGACTTCCACACATTCTTCAAGGCCCCCAGAATTTTCGCCCCCTCCCCCACCCTATGATCCACTTCCGCTTCCATGGTTCCATCCGCTGCCAGATCCACTCCCAGATATCTAAAACACTTCACTTCCTCCAGTTTTTCTCCATTCAAACTCACCTCCCAATTGACTTGAACCTCAACCCTACTGTACCTAATAACCTTGCTCTTATTCACATTTACTCTTAACTTTCTTCTTCCACACACTTTACCAAACTCAGTCACCAGCTTCTGCAGTTTCTCACATGAATCAGCCACCAGCGCTGTATCATCAGCGAACAACAACTGACTCACTTCCCAAGCTCTCTCATCCCCAACAGACTTCATACTTGCCCCTCTTTCCAAAACTCTTCCATTCACCTCCCTAACAACCCCATCCATAAACAAATTAAACAACCATGGAGACATCACACACCCCTGCCGCAAACCTACATTCACTGAGAACCAATCACTTTCCTCTCTTCCTACACGTACACATGCCTTACATCCTCGATAAAAACTTTTCACTGCTTCTAACAACTTTCCTCCCACACCATATATTCTTAATACCTTCTACAGAGCATCTCTATCATCTCTATCATATGCCTTCTCCAGATCCATAAATGCTACATACAAATCCATTTGCTTTTCTAAGTATTTCTCACATACATTCTTCAAACCAAACACCTGATCCACACATCCTCTACCACTTCTGAAACCACACTGCTCTTCCCCAATCTGATGCTCTGTACATGCCTTCACCCTCTCAATCAATACCCTCCCATATAATTTACCAGGAATACTCAACAAACTTATACCTCTGTAATTTGAGCACTCACTCTTATCCCCTTTGCCTTTGTACAATGGCACTATGCACGCATTCCGCCAATCCTCAGGCACCTCACCATGAGTCATACATACATTAAATAACCTTACCAAAGAGTCAACAATACAGTCACCCCCTTTTTTAATAAATTCCACTGCAATACCATCCAAACCTGCTGCCTTGCCGGCTTTCATCTTCCGCAAAGCTTTCACTACTACTTCTCTGTTTACCAAATAATTTTCCCTAACCCTCTCACTTTGCACACCACCTCGACCAAAACACCCTATATCTGCCACTCTATCATCAAACACATTCAACAAACCTTCAAAATACTCACTCCATCTCCTTCTCACATCAACACTACTTGTTATCACGTCCCCATTTGCGCCCTTCACTGAAGTTCCCATTTGCTCCCTTGTCTTACGCACTTTATTTACCTCCTTCCATAACATCTTTTTATTCTCCCTAAAATTTAATGATACTCTCTCACCCCAACTCTCATTTGCCCTCTTTTTCACCTCTTGCACCTTTCTCTTGACCTCCTGTCTCTTTTTTTTATACATCTCCCACTCAATTGCATTTTTTCCCTGTAAAAATCGTCCAAATGCCTCTCTCTTCTCTTTCACTAACACTCTTACTTCTTCATCCCACCACTCACTACCCTTTCTAATCAACCCACCTCCCACTCTTCTCATGCCACAAGCATCTTTTGCGCAATCCATCACTGATTCCCTAAATACATCCCATTCCTCCCCCACTCCCCTTACTTCCATTGTTCTCACCTTTTTCCATTCTGTACTCAGTCTCTCCTGGTACTTCCTCACACAGGTCTCCTTCCCAAGCTCACTTACTCTCACCACTCTCTTCACCCCAACATTCACTCTTCTTTTCTGAAAACCCATACAAATCTTCACCTTAGCCTCCACAAGATAATGATCAGACATCCCTCCAGTTGCACCTCTCAGCATATTAACATCCAAAAGTCTCTCTTTCGCACGCCTGTCAATTAACACGTAATCCAATAACGCTCTCTGGCCATCTCTCCTACTTACATAAGTATACTTATGTATATCTCGCTTTTTAAACCAGGTATTCCCAATCATCAGTCCTTTTTCAGCACATAAATCTAAAAGCTCTTCAACATTTCCATTTACAACACTGAACACCCCATGTATACCAATTATTCCCTCAACTGCCACATTACTCACCTTTGCATTCAAATCACCCATCACTATAACCCGGTCTCGTGCATCAAAACCACTAACACACTCATTCAGCTGCTCCCAAAACACTTGCCTCTCATGATCTTTCTTCTCATGCCCAGGTGCATATGCACCAATAATCACCCACCTCTCTCCATCAACTTTCAGTTTTACTCATATTAATCGAGAATTTACTTTCTTACATTCTATCACATACTCCCACAACTCCTGTGTGTGTATATATATATATATATATATATATATATATATATATATATATATATATATATATATATATATATATATATATATATATATATACATATATATATATATATATATATATATATATATATATATATATATTATATTTTATTTTTATTATAATTTGCCGCTGTCTCCCGCGTTTACGAGGTAGCGCAAGGAAACAGACGAAAGAAATGGCCCAACCCCCCCCATACACATGTATATACATACGTCCACACACGCAAATATACATACCTACACAGCCTTCCACGGTTTACCCCAGACGCTTCACATGCCCTGCTTCAATCCACTGACAGCACGTCAACCCCGGTATACCACATCGCTCCAACTCACTCTATTCCTTGCCCTCCTTTCACCCTCCTGCATGTTCAGGCCCCGATCACACAAAATCTTTTTCACTCCATCTTTCCACCTCCAATTTGGTCTCCCTCTTCTCCTTGTTCCCTCCACCTCCGACACATATATCCTCTTGGTCAATCTTTCCTCACTCATCCTCTCCATGTGCCCAAACCACTTCAAAACACCCTCTTCTGCTATCTCAACCACGCTCTTTTTATTTCCACACATCTCTCTTACCCTTACGTTACTCACTCGATCAAACCACCTCACACCACACATTGTCCTCAAACATCTCATTTCCAGCACATCCATCCTCCTGCGCACAACTCTATCCATAGCCCACGCCTCGCAACCATACAACATTGTTGGAACCACTATTCCTTCAAACATACCCATTTTTGCTTTCCGAGATAATGTTCTCGACTTCCACACATTCTTCAAGGCCCCCGGATTTTCGCCCCCTCCCCCACCCTATGATCCACTTCCGCTTCCATGGTTCCATCCGCTGCCAGATCCACTCCCAGATATCTAAAACACTTCACTTCCTCCAGTTTTTCTCCATTCAAACTCACCTCCCAATTGACTTGACCCTCAACCCTACTGTACCTAATAACCTTGCTCTTATTCACATTTACTCTTAACTTTCTTCTTCCACACACTTTTCCAAACTCAGTCACCAGCTTCTGCAGTTTCTCACATGAATCAGCCACCAGCGGTGTATCATCAGCGAACAACAACTGACTCACTTCCCAAGCTCTCTCATCCCCAACAGACTTCATACTTGCCCCTCTTTCCAAAGCTCTTGCATTTACCTCCCTAACAACCCCATCCATATATATATATATATATATATATATATATATATATATATATATATATATATATATATATATATATATATATATATATATATATATATACATATATATATATATATATATATATATATATATATATATATATATATATATATATATATATATATATATATATATATATATATATATATATATATATATATATATATATATATATATATATGTATATATATATATATATATATATATATATATATATATATATATATATATATATATATATATATATATATATTTTGCTTTGTCGCTGTCTCCCGCGTTTGCGAGGTAGGGCAAGGAAACAGACGAAAGAAATGGCCCAACCCACCCCCATACACAATGTATATACATACACATCCACACACGCAAATATACATACCTATACATCTTAATGTACACACATATATATATATATATATATATATATATATATATATATATATATATATATATATATATACACACACAAACACATACATATATACGCATGCACACAATACACACTGTCTGCCTTTATTCATTCCCATCGCCACTTCGCCTCACATGGAATACCATCCCCCTCCCCCCTCACGTGTGCGAGGTAGCTCTAGGAAAAGACAACAAAGGCCCCATTCGTTCACACTCAGTCTCTAGCTGTCATGCAATAATGCCCGAAACCACAGCTCCCTTTCCACCTCCAGGCCCCACACAACTTTCCATGGTTTACCCCAGACGCTTCACATGCCCTGATTCAATCCACTGACAGCACGTCAACCCCGGTATACCACATCGATCCAATTCACTCTATTCCTTGCCCTCCTTTCACCCTCCTGCATGTTCAGGCCCCGATCACACAAAATCTTTTTCACTCCATCTTTCCACCTCCAATTTGGTCTCCCACTTCTCGTTCCCTCCACCTCCGACACATATATCCTCTTGGTCAATCTTTCCTCACTCATTCTCTCCATGTGCCCAAACCATTTCAAAGCACCCTCTTCTGCTCTCTCAACCACGCTCTTTTTATTTCCACACATCTTTCTTACCCTTACGTTACTTACTCGATCAAACCACCTAACACCACACATTGTCCTCAAACATCTCATTTCCAACACATCCATTCTCCTGCGCACAACTCTATCCATAGCCCACGCCTCGCAACCATAACAACATTGTTCTAACCACTATTCCTTCAAACATACCCATTTTTGCTTTCCGAGATTCTGTTCTCGACTTGGACACATTCTTCAAGGCTCCCAGGATTTTCGCCCCCTCCCCCACCCTATGATCTACTTCCGCTTCCATGGTTCCATCCGCTGCCAGATCCACTCCCAGATATCTAAAACACTTTACTTCCTCCAGTTTTTCTCCATTCAAACTTACCTCCCAATTGACTTGACCCTCAACCCCCTACTGTACCTAATTACCTTGCTCTTATTCACATTTACTCTTAACTTTCTTCTTTCACACACTTTACCAACCTCAGTCACCAGCTTCTGCAGTTTCTCACATGAATCAGCCACCAGCGCTGTATCATCAGCGAACAACAGCTGACTCACTTCCCAAGCTCTCTCATCCCCAACAGACTTCATACTTGCCCCTCTTTCCAAAACTCTTGCATTTAGCTCCCTAACAACCCCATCCATAAACAAATTAAACAACCATGGAGACATCACACACCCCTGCCGCAAACCTACATTCACTGAGAACCAATCACTTTCCTCTCTTCCTACACGTACACATGCCTTACATCCTCGATAAAAACTTTTCACTGCTTCTAACAACTTTCCTCCCGCACAATATATTCTTAATACCTTCCACAGAGCATCTCTATCAAATCTATCATATGCCTCCTCCAGATCCATAAATGCTACATACAAATCCATTTCCTTTTCTAAGTATTTCTCACAAACATTCTTCAAAGCAAACACCTGATCCACACATCCTCTACCACTTCTGAAACCACACTGCTCTTCCCCAATCTGATGCTCTGTACATGCCTTCACCCTCTCAATCAATACCCTCCCATATAATTTACCAGGAATACTCAACAAACTTATACCTCTGTAATTTGAGCACTCACTCTTATCCCCTTTGCCTTTGTATAAAGGTACTATGCACGCATTCCGCCAATCCTCAGGCACCTCACCATGAGTCATACATACATTAAATAACCTTACCAACCAGTAAATAATACAGTCATCCCTTTTTTAATGAATTCCACTGCAATACCATCCAAACCTGCTGCCTTGCCGGCTCTCATCCTCCGCAAAGCTTTTACTACCTCTTCTCTGTTTACCAAATCATTTTCCCTAACCCTCTCACTTTGCACATCACCTCGACCAAAACATCCTATATCTGCCACTCTATCATCAAACACATTCAACAAACTTTCAAAATACTCACTCCATCTCCTTCTCACATCACCACTACTTGTTATCACCTCCCCATTTGCGCCCTTCACTGAAGTTCCCATTTGCTCCCTTGTCTTACGCACTTTATTTACCTCCTTCCAGAACATCTTTTTATTCTCCCTAAAATTTAATGATACTCTCTCACCCCAACTCTCATTTGCCCTCTTTTTCACCTCTTGCACCTTTCTCTTGACCTCCTGTCTCTTTCTTTTATACATCTCCCACTCAATTGCATTTTTTTCCCTGTAAAAATCGTCCACATGCCTCGCTCTTCTCTTTCACTAATAATCTTACTTCTTCGTCCCACCACTCGCTACCCTTTCTAATCAACCCACCTCCCACTCTTCTCATGCCACAAGCATCTTTTGCGCAATCCATCACTGATTCCCTAAATACATCCCATTCCTCCCCCACTCCCTTTACTTCCATTGTTCTCACCTTTTTCCATTCTGTACTCAGTCTCTCCTGGTACTTCCTCACACAAGTCTCCTTCCCAAGCTCACTTACTCTCACCACTCTCTTCACCCCAACATTCACTCTTCTTTTCTGAAAACCCATACAAATCTTCACCTTAGCCTCCACAAGATAATGATCAGACATCCCTGCAGTTGCACCTCTCAGCACATTAACTTCCAAAAGTCTCTCTTTCGCGCGCCTGTCAATTAACACGTAATCCAATAACGCTCTCTGGCCATCTCTCCTACATACATACGTATACTTATGTATATCTCGCTTTTTAAACTAGGTATTCCCAATCACCAGTCCTTTTTCAGCACATAAATCTACAAGCTCTTCACCATTTCCATTTGCAACACTGAACACCCCATGTATACCAATTATTCCCTCAACTGCCACATTACTCACCTTTGCATTCAAATCACCCATCACTATAACCCTGTCTCGTGCATCAAAACCACTAACACACTCATTCAGCTGTTCCCAAAACACTTACCTCCCATGATCTTTCTTCTCATGCCCAGGTGCATATGCACCAATAATCACCCATCTCTCTCCATCAACTTTCAGTTTTACCCATATTAATCGAGAATTTACTTTCTTACATTCTATCACATACTCCCACAACTCCTGTTTCAGGAGTACTGCTACTCCTTCCCTTGCTCTTGTCCTCTCACTAACCCCTCACTTTACTCCCAAGACATTCCCAAACCACTCTTCCCCTTTACCCTTGAGCTTCGTTTCACTCAGAGCCAAAACATCCAGGTTCCTTTCCTCAAACATACTACCTATCTCTCCTTTTTTCACATCTTGGTTACATCCACACACATTTAGGCACCCCAGTCTGAGCCTTCGAGGATGATGAGCACTCCCCGCGTGTCTCCTTCTTCTGTTTCCCATTTTAGAAAGTTAAAAATACAAGGAGGGGAGGATTTCTGGCCCCCCGCTCTCGTCCCCTCTAGTCGCCTTCTACGACACGCGAGGAATGCGTGGGAAGTATTCTTATGTATATATATATATATATATATATATATATATATATATATATATATATATATATATATATATATATATATATATATATATATATATATATATATATATATATATATATATATATATATATATATATATATATATATATATATATATATCTGGTGTTTTCTCTTGTATATGTGTAGCATATCGTATGTATTCCATAGTACATGTGTTATATACATCTTGTGTATTAGGTAGTATATGTATTATATATGTGGTGTATTCTCCAGTTAAGTGTTATATATTTCTGTTGTATTCTCTAATACATGTATCATATATGTGGTGTATATCCTTGTATGTGTGTTATATATTTCTGTTGTATTCCCTTGTACATGTATTATATATGTAGTGTATTCCCTAGTGCATGTGTTATACATATCTGGTGTATTCCTTGGTACATGTGTAGTATATGTTATGTGTTCCCTATTACATATGTTATATATATCTTTTTTATTCCCTAATATATGTGCCCTAGTACATGTGTAATACATCTGTTGTATCTACTTGTATACGTGTCATATAACTTGTTCGTCTAGTAGCACGTGTCATACATCTTGTGTATCCCCTATTGTATGGATGATGTATCGAAGAGGATGTGTCATAAATCTGGTATATTCCCCATTACATGTGGTGTCATATATCTCGTTAGTGCACACATCTTATCGATCTTGTAGTGCGTGTTTATCTGGCGCATTACATGTGTCATATAACTGGCGTATCATTTGGTTCATGTGTCATGAATACATTTGAATGGTTTAGAATTTATAGCTAGAGGTAATGATAGACACGTACATTAATGATAATCATATTTCTTGATACCTAAAAGACCACAAACAATGACTCACTTATCATAAACACTTCAGGCAATATTACAACAAACAAAATGTCCCACTTATCATCATAAACAGCTTTAGGCAATATTATAACAAACTCACTTATCTTTATAGAGAGCTTCGGGCAATATTATAACAAACAATGACTCACTTATCATTATAACCAGCTTCAGGCAACATTACAACAAACAATGTCTCACTTATCATTATAAACAGCTTCAGGCAATATTATTACAAATAATGTCTCATTTATCATTACAAACAGCTTCAGGCAACATTATAACAAACTCACTTATCTTTATGAACAGCTTCGGGCAACATTACAACAAAACAATATCTCATTTATCATTATAAACAGCTTCAGGCAATATTATAACAAACAATGTCTCATTTATCATTATAAACAGCTTCAGGCAACATTACAACAATGTCTCAGGTAACATTACAACAAACAATGCCTTAGGTAATATTACAACAGACAATGTCTCAAGTAACATTACAACAGACAATGCCTCAAACAATATTACAGCAAACAATGCCTTAAGTAACATTACAACAAATAATGCCTCAGATAACATTACAGCAGATATTGCTTCGGGTAACATTACAACAAACAACGTCACAGGTACCACTACGGCTGACATTCCCTCGGGTAACATTACAACAAACAATGCCTAAAGTAACATTACAACAAACAACGTCACAGGTACCACTACAGCAGACATTCCCTCGGGTAACATTACAACAAACAATGCCTAAAGTAGCATTACAGCAGACAATGAGTGAGGGAACATTATAGCAAACAATGCCTAAAGTGAAATTACAACAGACAATGACTCAGATAACATTGCAATAGAGACTACCTCAAGTAACATTACAACAGACAATGACTCAGATAAGATTACAACAAACAATGCCTCAGGCAACACTATAACAGAGAATACCTCACGTAACATTACAACAGGCAACGTTAAAACAAACAATGCCTCAGGTAATATTACAACAAGCAATGCCTCAAGTAACATTACAACAGACATATCTCACGTCACTATGACAAACAATGTCTCTTTCGATAATATAACAAATAATATTGCAAGTAACATAACAACAGACAAAGCCTCAGTGATATTACAAGAAGCAATGCCTCAAGTAACATTACAAAAGACAACACCTCGAGTCGCTATAATAAACAATGCCACGCAGTAATATGAAAAGATGGTGAGCAACATAACAACAGACAATACCTCAGGTAACATTACAACAAACAATGCCTCAGGTAATGTTACAACAGACAATTCCTCAGGTAACATTACAACAGACAATGCCTCAGGTAGCGTTACAACAAACAGTGCCTCGGGTAACATTGAAACAAACAATGCCTCAGGTAAAATCACAACAGACAATGCCACAGTTAACATTATAACAGACAATGCTTCAGATAACATTGCAACAGATATAGCCCCAGCTGACATTACAACAGACAATGTCTCGGGTAACATTACAACAGACAATGCCTCGGCTAGCATTACAACATACAGTGTCTCAGGTAACATTACAACAGACAAAGCCTCAGGTAACATTACAACAGACAATGTCTCAAACAATATAACAGCAGACGATACCTTAAGTAACATTGCAACAGACATTGCCTCAGGTAACATTGCAACAGATATCACCTCAGGTAACATTACAGTAAACAACATCTCAGGTAACACTACAGCAGACATTCCCTCAGGTAACATTACAACAAACAATGCCTATATTAACATTACAGCAAACAATGTCTCACGTAACATTACAACAGACAATGACTCAGGTAACATTACAACAAACAATGCCTCAGGTAACACTACAACAGAGAATACCTCAAGTAACATTACAACAGACAATGCCTCAGGTAACAGTAAAACAGACAAAGCCTCAGGTGATATTACAACAAGCAATGCGTCAGTTAACATTAAAACAGACATGCCTCACATAACTATGACAAACAATGCCTCTTTCAATGATATAACAAATAATACCGCAAGTAACATAACAACAGACAATGCCACAGGTAACATTACAACAGACAATGCCTCAGGTAACATTATAACAGACAACGCCTCAGCTGACACTAAAACAGACAATGACTAAGGTAACATTATAACAGACAATGCCTCAGGTAACATTACAAGAGACAATACCTCAGGTAACATTACAGGAGGCAATGCCTAACGTAACTTTAACAACAAACAAAGCTTCAGGTAAGATTGCAAAAAAAACAATGCCTCAGATAACATTACAACACACAATGTCTCGGGTAACATTACAACAGACAATGCCTCATACAATATTACAGCAAACAGTGCCGTAAGTAACATTACAATAGACATTGTCTCAAGTGACATCACAACAGATGCTGCCTCAGGTAACATTACAGCAAACAACGTCTCAGGTAACACTACAGCACACATTCCCTCGGGTAACATTACAACAAACAATGCCTAAATAACATTACAACAAACAATGCCTCAAGTAACATTACAACAGACAATGACTCAGGTAACATTCCAACAAACAATGCCTCAGGTAACACAACAACAGAGAATACCTCAAGTAACACTACAACATACAATGCCTCAGGTAACATTAAAACAAACAATGCCTCAGGAAATATTACAACAAGCAATGCCTCAAGTAACATTACAACTGACGTGACTCACGTCACTATGACAAACAATGTCTCCTTCAATAATGAAACAAATAATACCTCAAGTAACATAGCAACAGACAATGCCTCAGGTAACATTAAGGTAACATTACAACAAACAATGCTTCAGGTAACATTACAACAGACAATACCTCGCGTTGCTATAACAAGCAATGCCTCATTCAGTAATATATAAAGATGGTAAGCAACATATTAACAGACAATATCTCAAGTAACATTACAACAAACAATGCCTCAGGTAATGTTACAACAGACAATGCCTCAGGTAACGTTACAACAAACAATGCCTCAGGTAACATTACAACAAATAATGCCTCAAGATACATTACAACAGACAATGCCTCAGGATACATTACAACAGACAATGCCTCAGGTAACATTATAACAGACAATGCCTCAGACAACATTCGAGACAATGCCTCAACAGACATTACAACAGACAATGCCTCGGGTAACATTACAGCAGACAATGCCTCAGGTAACATTATAAGAGACAATGCCTCATGTAACATTACAACAAGCAATGCCTCAGGTAACATTACAACAAACAATGCCTCATGTAACATTACAACAGACAGTGCCTCAGGTAACATTACAACAGACAATGCCTCAGGTAACATTACAACAGACAATGCCTCAGGTAATATTACAACAAGCAGTGCCTGAGGTAGCATTACAACAGACAATGCCTCAGGTAATATTACAACGGACAACGCCTCAGATAACATTACAGCAAACAATGCCTCAGGCAACATTACAACAGACAATGCCTCGGGTAATAGTACAACAGACTATGCCTCAGGTAACATTACAACATACATAGCCTGAGGCAACATTACAACAGACAGTGTCTCAGGTAACATTACAACAGACAATGCTTCATGTAACATTACAGCAGACAATGCCTGAGGTAACATTACAACAGACAATGCCTCAGGTCATATTACAACAGACAATGCCCCAGGTAACATTACAACAAGCAATGCCTCAGGTAACATTACAACAGACAACGCCTCAGGTAAGATTACAACAGACAATGCCCCAGGTAACATTACAATAGACAATGCCTCAGGTATTGTTACAACAGACAATGTCTCAGGTAACATTACAGCAAACAATGCCTTAGGTAACATTACAACAGACAATACCTCAGGTAACATTAAAACAGACAATGCCTCAGGTAACATTACAACAGACAATGCTTCATGTAACATTAGAAAAGACAATGCCTCAGGTAGTATTATAACAGACAATACCTCAGGTAACATTAAAACAGACAATGCCTAAGGTAACATTACAACAGACAAAGCTTCATGTAACATTACAGCAGACAATGCCTGAGGTAACATTACAACAGGCAATGCCTCAGATCATATTACAACAGACAATGCCCCAGGTAACATTACAACAAGCAATGCCTCAGGTAACATTACAACAGACAATGCCTCAGGTAAGATTACAACAGACAATGCCTCAGGTAACATTACAACAGACAATGTCTCAGGTAATATCGCAACAGACAATGCCTCTGGTATCATTACAACAAATAATGCCTTAGGTAACATGACAGCAGACAATGCCTAATGTAACATTACAATAGACAATGCCTCATGTAATATTACAACAGACAATGTCTCAGGTAACATTACAGCAAACAATGCCTCAGGTAACATTACAACAGACAATGCCTCAGGTAGTATTATAACAGACAATACCTCAGGTAACATTAAAACAGACAATGCCTCATGTAATATTACAACAGACAATGTCTCAGGTAACATTACAGCAAACAATGCCTCAGGTAACATTACAACAGACAATGCCTCAGGTAGTATTATAACAGACAATACCTCAGGTAACATTAAAACAGACAATGCCTCAGGCAACATTGCAACAGACAATGCCTCATGTAACCTTACAGCAAACAATGCCTCAGGTAACATTACAACAGACAATGTCTCAGGTAACATTACAACAGGCAATGACTCAGGTATCATTACAACAGACAATGTCTCAGGTAATATCGCAACAGCCAATGCCTCTGGTAACATTACAAGTAATGCCTCAGGTAACATTATAGCAAACAATGCCTAAGGTAACATTACAACAGACAATGCCCCAGGTAACATTACAACAAGCAATGCCTAAGGTAACATTACAACAGACAATACCTCAGGTAAAATTACAACAGACAATGCCTCAGGTAACATTACAGCAAGCAATGCCTCAAGTAATATTACAATAGACAATGCCTCAGGTAATATTACAATAGACAATGCCTCAGGTAACATTACAACAGACAATGCCTCAGGTAACATTACAAAAGACAATGCCTCAGGTAACGTTACAACAGACAATGCCTCATTTGAGATTACAACGGATAATGTCTCAGGTAAGATTACAACAGACAGTGCCTCAGGTAACATTACAACAGGCAATGCCTCAGGTAACATATAAAAGATAATGCCTCAGGTAACATTACAACAGACAATGACTCAGGGAATATTACAACAGACAATGCCTCAGGTAACATTACAACAGAAAAAGCCTCAGGTAACATTACAACAGATAATGCCTCAGGTAACATCACAACAGATAATGCCTCAGGTAACATTACAACAGACAATGCCACAGGTAACATTACAACAGACAATGCCTCAGGTAACATTACAACAGGCAATGACTCAGGTAACATTACTCCAGATAATGCCGCAGGTAACATTACAATTGACAATGCCTAAGGTAACATTACAACAGACAATGCCTTAGGTAATATTACAACAGATAATGCCTCAGGTAACATTACAATAAACAATGCCTCAGATAACATTACAATAGACGATGCCTCACGTAACACTATAAGACAATGTACTATTTAATCATAATCAACTTTGCATTCGTATCTGAGTCAATCAGAAAGTTTTTTATCACTAAGATGGTACTGGTTGGTGAACTTGATCTTCCTGCTTGATCCACCACCCTCCACCCTCTGCCTTACACTGACCTCCTTAGCCTATGCACCATCCTCCACCTACCAGCTTATGCTGACCTTCCCTAGCAAGCCCCCATCCACCTCTACCTGCCAGTTCAAGCAAACTTTCGTGGATGAGACAGCACCTTCTACCTCCCAGATCAAACTGACCTTCCTGAGCGTGCTACCACCCTCCACCCTCTAGCTTAAGCTGAACGTCATGGGCGAGCCACCACCCTTCACCTGCTAGCTGAAGCTGACCTGTATGGGCGAGCCATCATCCTCCACCTGCCCTTCATGAACGAGTCACCATCAACCACCTGCAAGCTTACGCTGACTTTCACGGGCGAGCCACCATCATTCGCTTACCTTCTGCCAAGTTACAAATTTATGTCTACACTCTGTTTCCAAGTTGGGAAGCCTCGCTAGACGTCAATTGCTGCCCACCATCTGTGCCGTATGGATCATACTAACCTACCATCTCTACAACATGAATCATACTAACTCGCCATCTGTACACCATGATTCATACCAAAACAACGTCTGTACACCATAATTCATACTGCGCCACCATGTGTACACCACGATTCATATCAACCCATCATCTGTACATCATGATTCACACTACCCCACCAAGTGTACACCATGATTCATACCAACCCATCATCTCTACAACATGATTCATAACAATCCGCCAGACATATACATATATACACATGTACATAATTCATACTATCTGCCCTTATTCATTTCCGTCGCCACCCCGCCACACATGAAATGAAAACACCTCACCATCTGTACACCAAGATTCACACCAGCACACAATCTGTACACCATGATTCATACCAACCCACGACCTGTTCACCATCATTCATACTAACCCATCATTGTACAAAATGATTCGTACCAAATCATCATCTGTACACAATGATGCATAGCAACCCATGATCTTTACACAATGATTCATATCAGCCCATCATCTGCACACCATGATTCGTACCAACCCATCATCTGTACATCATGATTCTTAACAACCCACCATCTATACATCATGATTCATACCAACTCGCCATGTATACACAGTGATGCACACCAACCCATTATCTATACATGATACATACCAACCCATCATCTGTACGACATGATTCATACCAACCCACCACCTGTACTGCACGATTCATACCAACACACCATCTGTATACCATGATTCATACCAACTCATCATCTGTACACCATGATTCATACAAATCCATCATCTGTACGCAATTATCAATACCAACCCAATAACTGTACAACATGATTCATATCAACACACCATCTGTGCACCATGATTTATACCAATCCATCATCTGTACACAATGATTCATACTAACCCACCATCTGTGCACCATGATTCATACCAGCCCACCATCTGTGCACCATGATTCATACCAACCCAACATTTGTACACCATAATTCATACCAACCCACCATCTGTACACCATGCCTCATACCAACCCATCATTTTGTATACCATGTTTCATACGAACCTACCATCTGTACACCATTATTCATACCAACACACCATCTGTACACCATAATTCATACCAACCTATCATCTGTACACCATGATTCATACTACACCAACATGTGTATACCATGATTCACACCAACACACTATATGTACACAATGATTCATACCAACCCATCATCTGTACACCATTATTCATACCAACCCACCATCAGTACACCATGATTCATACCAACACATCATCTGTGCACCATGATTTAACCCACCCATCATCTGTACACCATGGTTCATACTAACCCACCATCTGTGCACCATGATTCATACAAGCCCACCATCTGTGCATCATGATTCATACCATCTCACCATGTTTACGCGATGATTCATACCAACTCACCATCTGTACACTATGTTTCATACCAACCCATCACCTGTGCACCATGATTCATGCTACCCCAGCATGTGTATACCATGATTCTCACCAACACACCATCTGTACACAATGATTCATACCAACCCATCATCTGTACACCATTATTCATACCAACCCACCATCTGTACACCATGACTCATACCAACCCATCATCTGTACACCATGTTTCATACCAATTCATAATCTTTACGCCATGATTCATACCAACACACCATCTGTACACTATGTTTCATAGTTTCATACCAGTCCATCACCTGTATACCATGATTCATACTACCCTAACATGTGTACACCATGATTCATACTACCCTAACATGTGTACACCATGATATACACCAACACACCCTCTGTGCACCATAATCCATACCAACTCACAATCTGTACACCATGATACATACCAACCCATCATCTGTACACCATGATTCATACCAATTTACCATCTCTACACAGTGATTCATACCAACCTCCATCTCTGCACCATGATTCATACCAACCCACCATCTGTCCACCATGATTCATACCAACCCATCATCTGTACACCAATGATTCATACCAACCCTCCATCTGTGCACCATGACTCATACCAACCCATTATCTGTACACCATGATTCATACCAAATCACAACCTGTACGCCATTATTCATACCAACATACCATCTGTACACCATAATTCATACCAATCCACCATTTGTACAACCCATCATCTCTCCATCATGATTCATACCATTCCACCATCTGTACCCCATGATTCATACCAACACATCATATATACACCATGGTTCATACTAATCTATCATTTGTACACCATGATTCATACCACTCCATCACCTGTATAACATGATTTATATCAACACACCATCTGTGCACCATGATTCATACCAACCCATCAACTGTACACCTTTATTCATACCAACCTACCATCAGTACACCATGATTCATGCCAACAAACCATCTGTACACCACGATTCATACTAACCCATCATATGTACACCATGATTCATACCAACCCATCATCTGGACAACATGATTCATACCGACACACCATCTGTACAACATGATTCATTTCACCCCATCATATGTACATCATGACTTTTACCAATCCACCATCTGTGCATAATGATTCATACTTATCTGCCATCTGTACACCCTAATTCATATCACCCTACCATCTGTGCACCATGATTCACACTAACGCACCATTTGTACACCTTGGCTCATACCAACCCACCATCTCTATACTATGATTCATACCAACCCATCGTCTGTACACCATTATTCATACTAACCCAACATCTGTACAACATGATTCATGCCAGCCCATCATCTGTACATCATGAATCATACCAACCCACCATCTGCTTACCATGATTCATACCAACCCACCATCTGTACAGCATGATTCATACCAACTCATCATCTCTACACCATGATTCATACCAACCCATCATCTGTAAAACATGATATATAAGAACCCATTATCTATACAGAATGATTCATACCAATCCACCATCCGTACCTCACGACTCATACCAACACACCATCTATATACCATTATTCATACCAAACCGTCATCTGTACTAACCCATAACTTGTACACTATGATTCATACCAACTCACCGTTTGTTCATCATGGTTCATAGCAACCAACTATCTGTACAGCATGATTTATACCAGACCATCATTGTACAACACAATTTATACCAACCCATTATCTGTGCACAATGATTTATATCAACCAATCATCTTTACACCATGATTCATATCAATCCGCACACCATGATTCATACCAAACCACCATCTATACACCATGATTCATACCAACCCATCATTTGTACAGCATGATTCATACCAACCCATCATCTATACATAATGATTCATATTAACCCATCATTTGTACACCATGATTCATACCAACTCAACGTCTGTACACCATGATTCATACCAACCCACCTTCTCCACAGCATGATTTATACCAACCCAGCATTGCAAATGATTCATACCAACCTATTATCTGTCTACAATGATTCATACCAACCAAACATCTTTGCATCATGATTCATACCAACAAATCATCTGCACACCATGATTCATACCAACCCATCATCTGCACACCATAATTCATACAACCCACCATCTGTACACCATGATTCATACCAACCCACCATACGTACACCATGTTTCATACCAACCTATGATTTGTACAACATGATACATTCCAACCCATTACCTGCACACCATGACCCATAGCAACCCATCATCTGTACACCATGATTTATACTAACCCATCATCTGTGCACCATGATTCATACCAGCCCATCATCTGTACACCATGATTCATACCAACCCATCATCTGAACATCATGATTCATACCAACCCACCATCTGTATACCATGATTCATTCCAACCCATCGTCTCTACAACATACCACATACCAACCCAATATCTGTTCACCATGATTCATACCAACTCACCATCTCTACACCATGGTTCATACCAACCCATCATCTGTAAAACATGATATATAACAACCAATTATCTATACAGAATGATTCATACCAATCCACCATCCGTACCTCACGATTCATACCAACACACCATCTATATACCATGAGTCATACCAACCCGTCATCTGTACACCATGATTCATACTGATCTATCATACGTACACAATTTTTCATACCAACCCATCATCTGTACAACATGATTCATACCAACACACCATCTGTGCATCATGATTCATGCCAACCCATCATCTGTACACCAACCCACCCTCTGTACACGAGTATTCATAACAACCTATCATCTAAACACCTTGATTCATACTAACCCGCCACGTATACACCATGATTCATACCAACGCATCGTCTGTATACCATATTTCACACCAACCGACCATCTGTACATCATCATTCATACAAACACACCACCTGTGCACCATGATTCATACCAACCGATCATCTGCACACCATGATTCATACCAACCCATCATCTGCACACCATGATTCATACCAACCCTTCTTCTGTACACCATGATTCATACCAACCCACCATCTGTACACCATGATTCATTCCAACCCACCATTTGTGCACCATGATTCTTATTAACCTACCATCTGTGCACCATGATTCATACCAATCCACTATCTTTGCACCATGATTCATACCAACCCACAATCTGTACACCATGATTCATACCAACCCACAATCTGTACACCATGATTCATACTAACCCACCATCTGTGCACTATGATTCATACCAACCCACCATCTGTACACCGTGATTCATACTAACCCACCATCTTTACACCATGATTCATACTAACCCACCATATGTACACTATGATTCATACCAACCCACCATCTGTACACCATGATTCATACCAACCCACCATCTCTACACCATGATTCATACCAACCCACTATCTGTACACCATGATTCATACTAGCCCTCCATCTGTACACCATGATTCATATCAGCCCAACGTCTATACTCCATTATTCATACCAACCCACCATCTGTACACAATTATTCATACCAACCCACTATCTCTAAACTATCATTCATATCAACCCACCATCTGCACACTATGATTCATAATAACCCACCATCTGTACACCATGATTCATACTAACCCACCATCTGTCCACCATGATTCATACCAACCCACCATCTGTACCCCATTATCCATACTAACTCACCATCTGTACACCATAATTAATACCAACCCCCCATCTGTACACCATGATTCATACCAACCCACCATCTGTACACTATGATTCATACCAATCACCATCTGGATACCATGATTCAGACCAACCCACCATCCGTACACCATGATTGATACCAAACCTCCATCTGTACACCATGATGCATGCCAACCCACTATCTCTACACCATGATTCATACAAGGCAGGTCAGGTCAGGTCCGGCCACGTCACCTCAGAACAAGGCAGGTTAGGTCAGGTCAAAACAAGGCAGGTCAGGGCATGTCAGGACAAGATCTCAGTCAGTTCATGATAGCCGGCGGGAGAGGAATGGATCCCTCTGCTGGACTAGTATGTAATCCTCCTGGTGTGAGAGTAACAGAAATCCTCGAGCGTTCATGAAGGTTAGGAAGTCAGCATCAGGTTCCAGTGAATCTTGTACCATCTCCACGATGACTACCCTCACTGTGACACTGTTCCACGGGAAGGAGTAGAGGATCTCTTTTTCTGAACCCTGAGTATCTAGCGAGAGTACGTCTATGGTGGAGATGTTGAGTGCCAGAAGGTAGGATGAGAGAGGGAAGCATTGTGTCCAGCTGTACGAGTGGTCTGCCATATTAATGAAGGAGTCATATTTGTTGCTGTTCATAGTGACCCCCAGTTGATAAGAGGAGCCTATTACGTGCCACCAGGGCACCATATAGCCACTCTCCACACCCAGGGAGACGTGCACTGACCTCCTGCTCAAGTGATCCCACGAGAGGCAGGTGTTGGAGGCCCAAGCCTTGCGATGTTTGGCCAGTAGAGCCCTGTAGCTCACAACATTAGGCTCTATCAGTAGGCCGTTCCAGCCCAGTTCTTGCTCTAGCCAGAGGCTATTAGATAGCTGCTGTCCGTCCAGAGCTCCAGCTTCTACGAAGAAACCCTTCCTCTGCCCAGAGAACATCAAGTGTAGGAATCCGTGGATATAGTGCCAGGAGCCGCCCTTGCTACTGACTAGGTAGTAAGGATCCTGTGACAGGTTATAGGGCAGGACTGAGGGTGGCTGAAGGAAGACATCACGCAGAAGGGACACTACACGTGGGTCGTCGCCTGCCATACCATCCCACACAGCCGTCCTCGCATCCTCTAGGAAAATCTGAAAAATTTATTTTAATATAATGTCACAGCAAATGTGTCTCCACTCTATGTTGATCAAATATCCTTACCCTGGTGGAGGGATGACTCGCACTTAGTGTGGTGGAGAGATGAGTGTTGCTTAGTGAGGTGGAGGGATGACTGTCACTTAGTGTGGTGGAGGGATGACTCTGACTTAGTGTGGTGGAGGGATGACTCTGACTTAGTGTGGTGGAGGATGACTGTCACTTAGTGTGGTGGAGGATGACTCTCACATAGTGTGGTGGAGGGATGACTCTCACTTAGTATGGTGGAGGGATGACTCTCACTTAGTGTGGTGGAGGGATGACTGTCACTTAGTGTGGTGGAGGATGACTCTCACTTAGTGTGGTGGAGGGATGACTGTCACTTAGTGTGGTGGAGGATGACTCTCACTTAGTGTGGTGGAGGGATGACTCTCACTTAGTGTGGTGGAGGATGACTCTCACTTAGTGAGGTGGAGGTATGACTCTCACTTAGTGTGGTGGAGGGATGACTGTCACTTAGTGTGGTGGAGGATGACTCTCACTTAGTGTGGTGGAGGGATGACTACCACTTAGTGTGGTGGAGGATGACTGTCACTTAGTGTGGTGGAGGATGACTGTCACTTAGTGTGGTGGAGGATGACTGTCACTTAGTGTGGTGGAGGGATAACTCTCACTTAGTGTGGTGGAGGGATGACTGTCACTTAGTGTGGTGGAGGATGACTGTCACTTAGTGTGGTGGAGGATGACTGTCACTTAGTGTGGTGAAGTAATGACTGTCACTTAGTGTGGTGGAGGGATGACTCTCACTTAGTGTGGTGGAGGGATGACTGTCACTTAGTGTGGTGGAGGGATGATTGTCACTTAGTGTGGTGGAGGATGACTGTCACTTATGACTGCTCACTTAGTGTGGTGGAGGGATGACTCGTCACTTAGTGTGGTGGAGGGATGACCGTCACTTAGTGTGGTGGAGGGATGACTGTCACTTAGTGTGGTGGAGGATGACTGTCACTTAGTGTGATGGAGGGATGACTCTCACTTCGTGTGGTGGAGGGATGACTCTCACTTAGTGTGATGTAGGGATTACTCTCACTTAGTGTGGTGGAGGGATGACTCTCACTTAGTGTGGTGGAGGGATGACTGTCACTTAGTGAGGTGGAGGGATGACTGTCACTTAGTGTGGTGGAAGATGACTGTCACTTAGTGTGGTGGAGGATGACTGTCACTTAGTGTGATGGAGGGATGACTCTCACTTAGTGTGGTGGAGGGATGACTCTCACTTAGTGTGATGTAGGGATTACTCTCACTTAGTGTGGTGGAGGGATGACTCTCACTGAGTGAGGTGGAGGGATGACTCTCACTTAGTGTGGTGGAGGGATGACTCTCACTTAGTGTAATGTTGGGATGACTCTCACTTAGTGTGGTGGAGGGATGACTCTCACTTAGTGTGGTGGAGGGATGACTCTCACTTAGTGTGGTGGAGGGATGACTCTCACTTAGTGTGGTGGAGGGATGACTCTCACTTAGTGAGGTAGAGGATGACTGTCACTTAGTGTGGTGGAGGATGACTGTCACTTAGTGAGGTGGAGGTATGACTCTCACTTAGTGTGATGGAGGGATGACTCTCACTTAGTGTGGTGGAGGGATGACTCTCACTTGGTGTGATGTAGGGATGACTGTCACTTAGTGTGGTGGAGGGATAACCGTCACTTAGTGAGGTGGAGGGATGACTCTCACTTAGTGTGGTGGAGGATGACTGTCACTTAGTGTGGTGGAGGGATGACTGTCGCTTAGTGCGGTGGAGGGATGACTCTCACTTAGTGAGGTGGAGTGATGACTGTCACTTAGTGTGGTGGAAGGATGACTGTTACTTAGCATGGTGGAGAGATGACTTTTACTTAGTATGGTGGAGAGATGACGTTACTTAGTACGGTGGAGAGATGACTGTCCATTAGTGTGGTGCAGGGATGAATATCGCTTAATATGGTGGTGGAATAACTCAGTATGGTGAAGGGATGACGGTCACTTAATATGGTAGAGAGATGACTGTCACTTACTTTGGTGGATTGATGACTGTCACTTAGTGTGATGTAGGGAGACTGTCTCTTCGTATTGTGGAGGGATAATTGTCACTTAGTATGGTAGAGGGAAGATTGTCAACTGGTGGATGAATGACTATCACTTAGTATGGTAGAGGGATGTCTGTCAGTTAATATAGTGGAGGCATGACTTTACTTAGTATGCTAGGGGGATGTCTGTCAGTTAGTATAGTGGAGGCATGAATTTCACTTAACATGGCAGAGGGAAGATTGTCAACTAGTAAGGTGGAGATATGACTGTCACTTAGTATGGTAGAGGAATGTCTATCAGTTAGTATCGTGGAGGCATGACTTTACTTAGTATGGTAGGGGGATGTCTGTCAGTTAGTATAGTGGGCATGACTTTACTTAGTATGATAGAGGAATGTCTATCAGTTAGTTTCGTGGAGGCATGACTTTACTTAGTATGGTAGAGGAATGTCTATCAGTTAGTATCGTGGAGGCATGACTTTACTTAGTATGGTAGAGGGATGTCTGTCAGTTAGTATAGTGGAGGCATGACTTTATTTAGTATGGTAGGGGGATGTCTGTCAGTTAGTATAGTGGAGGCATGACTTTACTTAGTATGGTAGGGGGATGTCTGTCAGTTAGTATAGTGGAGGCATGACTTTACTTAGTATGGTAGGGGGATGTCTGTCAGTTAGTATAGTGGAGGCATGACTTTCACTTAGTATGGTAAAGGAAAGATTGCCATCTAGTAAGGTGGAGGTATGACTGTCACTTAGTATAATAGAGGGATGACCGTCATTTAGTATGAGGGAAAGATGACTGTCAGTATAATGGAAAGGTGACTGTTACTTAGTGTGGTGGTGGAATGACTGTCACTTGATATTGTGGGGGAATGAATGTCACTTAGTGCACTGGTGGAGGAATGAGTGTCACTTAGTGTAGTGGAGGGATAATTATCACTTAGAACAGTAGAAGGATGACTGAAACTTAGTACAGTGTGGGGATGACTGTCACTTTGTATGGTATTGTGATGAC
Organism: Panulirus ornatus; assembly: GCF_036320965.1. Taxonomy (NCBI): domain Eukaryota; kingdom Metazoa; phylum Arthropoda; class Malacostraca; order Decapoda; family Palinuridae; genus Panulirus; species Panulirus ornatus. The sequence continues at coordinate 39,504,364 of NC_092281.1, forward strand.
TGTCACTTGCTATGGTACAGGGGCGACTGTCACCTTCCAAGGAATACACAACTTACTGTGTTGGAGGAATGACTGTCACCTTCCAAGGAATACATAACTTACTGTGTTGGAGGAATGACTGTCACCTTCCAAGGAATAAATAACTTACTGTGTTGGAGGAATGACTGTCACTTAGCATAGTGAGAGGATGACTGTCGTTAGTGTGGTAGAGGGATAACTGTTACTTACTATGGTAAATGAGTGACTCTCACTTAGTATGGTATGGTGATGACTGTCACTTAGTGTGTTGGAGGGATGACTGCCACATAATTTGGTTGAGGAATGAGTGTCACTTAATGTGGTGGAGGATGACTATCACTTGGTATGGTAGAGGGATGACTATCACTTTGCAAGGTGAAGGGATCAAATCACTTAGTGTGGTGGAGGGATGACTATCACTTACTATGATGAAGGGATGACACTCAATTAGTGTGGTAGAATGATGACTCTCACTTACTATGATGGACTGATGACTGTCACATAGTGTGGTAGAAGGATGACTGCCACCTAGTGTGGTGGATGGATGACTCTCACTTAATGTGGAGGATGAGTCTCACTTAGTATGCAAGAAGGAAGACTTCACATACTATGATGGATAGATGACTGTCACAGTGTGGTAGAGGGATGACTGTCACTTAGTGTGGTAAAGAGAAGACAACTTGCTATGATGGAGGGATGACTGCCACTTAATGTGGAGGAGTAATGACTGTCAATTAGTGTGGTGGAGGAATGACAGTCATTTAGTGAGGAAGATGGAAGAATTAACTTACTATGTGAGAGAGATGCCTGTCACTTAGTGCGGTGGAGAGATGACCATCACTTGGTACAGTAGAGGAAGGTCTGCCGCTCAGTAAAGTGGAGGAATGACTGTCACTTAACATGATAGAGGTATAAATCACATTGCAAGGTGAAGGGATCACTTTACTTAGTGTGGTGGAGGGATGCTCCCACTTAGCATGGAAAAGAGAAGACTCATTTAGTGTGTGGAGTGATGAGTGTCACTTAGTATGGTAGAAGGAAGTGTTCCTTTACAGTGGTGGAGGGATGACCCACTTCTTGTGCTGTAAGGATGTTTGTCACTTAGTTTAGTGGAAGGATGACTATCACTTAGTATTGTAGAGAGATGATTCTCTCTCTCTCTCTCTTGATATGGTAGAGGAATGACTGTAACTTAGTATGGTACACGGATGACACACTTTGCTAAATGATTGGATCACTTAACTTAGTTTGGTGAAGGGATAACTGTCACTTAATGTGGTGAAGGGATGACTGTTACTTAGTATGGTAGAGGGAAACCTTCACTTACTATGGTAGAGAAATGGCTATCACTTTGTATAGTGAAGGGATGACTGCCACTTAGTGTGGTAGAGGTCACTTAGTTTGGTAGAGAGATGACTGTCATTTAGTGTAGGTGAAGGGATAACTGATACTTAGTGTAGTAGAGGGATGACTGTCACTAGGTATGTTAGAGGAATAACCGTCACTTAGGATGCTGGAGGGATGACTGTCACTTTGTGTGGTGGAGGATGAGGGTCATTAGTATGGAAAAAGGAAAACTCACTTACTATGGTAGAAAAATGGCTATCACTTAGTGTAACAGAGGGATGACTATTACTTAGTGTGATGGAGGGAGACTGTCTCTTGGTGTTGTAAAGGATGACGGTTACTTAGTATGGCAGAGAAAAGGCTTCACTTATTATGGTGGAGGGATGACTATCACTTAGTATGTTAGGAGGATGACTATCACTTAGTATGTTAGGAGGATGACTATCACTTAGTATGTTAGGAGGATGACTATCACTTAGTATGTTAGGGGGATGACTCACTTAGTATGTTAGGAGGATGACTATCACATAGTATGTTAGGAGGATGACTATCACTTAGTATGTTAGGAGGATGACTATCACTTAGTATGTTAGGGGGATGACTATCACTTAGTATGTTAGGAGGATGACTATCACTTAGTATGTTAGGAGGATGACTATCACTTAGTATGTTGGGGGAAGACTATCACTTAGTATATTAGGAGGATGACTATCACTTAGTATGTTAGGAGGATGACTATCACTTAGTATGATAGGGGGATGACTATCACTTAGTAAGTTAGGAGGATGACTATCACTTAATATGTTAGGAGGATGACTATCACTTAGCATGTTAGGGGGATGACTATCACTTAGTATGTTTGGAGGATGGCTATCACTTTGTATGTTAAGAGGATGACTATCACTTAGTATGTTAGGAGGATGACTATCACTTAGTATGTTAGGAGGATGACTATCACTTAGTATGATAGGAGGATGACTATCACTTAGTATGTTAGGAGGATGACTATCACTTGATATGTTAGGAGGATGACTATCACTTAGTATGTTAGGAGGATGACTATCACTTAATATGTTAGGAGGATGACTATCACTTGATATGTTAGGAGGATGACTATCACTTAGTATGTTAGGAGGATGACTATCACTTAGTATGATAGGAGGATGACTATCACTTAGTATGTTAGGAGGATGACTATCACTTGATATGTTAGGAGGATGACTATCACTTAGTATGTTAGGAGGATGACTATCACTTAGTATGTTAGGAGGATACTATCACTTAGTATGTTAGGAGGATTACTATCACTTAGTATGTTAGGAGGATGACTATCACTTAATATGTTAGGAGGATGACTGTCACTTGATGTGTTAGGAGGATGACTATCACTTAGTATGTTAGGGGGATGACTATCACTTAGTATGTTGGGAGGATGACTATCACTTAGTATGTTAGGAGGATGACTATCACTTAATATGTTAGGAGGATGACTATCACTTAATATGTTAGGAGGATGACTATCACTTAGTATATTAGGAGGATGACTATCACTTAGTATGTTAGGAGGATGACTATCACTTAATATGTTAGGGGGATGACTATCACTTAGTATGTTAGGAGGATGACTATCACTTAGTATGTTAGGAGGATGACTATCACTTAATATGTTAGGGGGATGACTATCACTTAGTATGTTAGGAGGATGACTATCACTTAGTATGTTAGGAGGATGACTATCACTTAGTATGTTAGGAGGATGACTGTCACTTAATATGTTAGGAGGATGACTATCACTTAGTATGTTAGGAGGATGACTATCACTTGATATGTTAGGAGGATGACTATCACTTAGTATGTTAGGAGGATGACTATCACTTAATATGTTAGGGGGATGACTATCACTTAGTATGTTAGGAGGATGACTATCACTTAATATGTTAGGAGGATGACTATCACTTAGTATGTTAGGAGGATGAATATCACTTAATATGTTAGGAGGATGACTATCACTTAGTATGTTAGGAGGATGACTATCACTTAGTATGTTAGGAGGATGATTGTCAAACATTCATCAGCACTCATAGTGACAGTAATTGTAACACAGGAGTATTATCAGGTAGACAAGGTTGGTGAAGTTGTTTGATCAGTACAATGACCAACTGCCTCTCGTATGTGACTCTCATGTGTGGGCAATATTTACCCTCAGTAAGTTCCTCGTCATACACATAACCCAGGTCGTAGGGCATCGTATTCATATCTTCTTCCATCACTTTACAATGCATAATTATCGTTCCTGGGATTGATATTTTTGATGCCAAGGAATCCATCAATCAAATAACATCTCTGAGTCATCTCGTTGACTCCTGCATTTCTGCTTCAACAGTTCATGATGACATCTTGTAGTACATCTCCAAGTGTTTCTTGTAGTACATCTCCAAGTGTTTCTTGTAGTACATCTCCAAGTGTTTCTTGTAGTACATCTCCAAGTGTTTCTTGTAGTACATCTCCAAGTGTTTCTTGTAGTACATCTCCAAGTGTTTCTTGTAGTACATCTCCAAGTGTTTCTTGTAGTACATCTCCAAGTATTGGTCTAAGAAATATGAGACTTGCATGATTTTGTTGGTCATGCAACACTGAGTACAAGAGCAGCTGTGTTGTGTAACATTTGTTGGTTGGAGATGTGTTGTAAGCTCAGTCCAACCAGTGTTCAAGATTGTCAACCTACCTTCCTAGTCTGGCTTAACTGTACGCATGGTAAACTATCATTCATGTCTCCATACAACTGTATGACGTACATATGACTGTCTGTATGATGACGAATACATGACTGTCTGTATGATGACTTACACATGACTGTCTGTATGATGACTTACACATGACTGTCTGTATGATGACGTACACATGATTGTCTGTATGATGACGTACACATGACCGTCTGTATGATTTCGTACACATGACTGTTTGTATCATGACGTCCACATGACTATCTGTATGATGACGTACACATAACTGTCTATATGATGACGTACACATGACTGTGATAATGACGTACACATGACTGTCTGTATGATGACGTACACATGACTGAGATAATGACGTACACATGACTGTCTGTATGATGACGTACACATGACTGGGATAATGACGTACACATGACTGGGATACCCTGTATATCATATTTCTCTTTCATCATGAACTCTAATTATCGTGTCAATGATTCACGAGCGGCTTCTGAGACAGTAAGTTGAAGTGACACACACACACACACACACACACACACACACACACACACACACACACACACACACACACACACACTCCATTATTGATCCCAGTCATCACAGAGCCGTTGTCTGTCCCAAGTGGTAGCAGGTATTACATTTGTAAGCCATTTTTTAGAGTGACATGTTGATTGCCTCACAAATGAACTACATTTTTCTTAGTTCAACTAGATCCAAATATATCACAACATTGTACTTACGTGAACTAGAGTAATATGTAATGAGCAGCATGTCTCAGACAGCATCATTATTACCCTCTTCAATAAACATACTCAATTGTCTCTCACCGTCATCATCAAGTCCTCTATAACATATGCAGCACATATTACCTGAGCACATCCAGCTTTATCAGTACTACTACGACAAGACTTACTAAAACACACTTACAACACTTAAGTGATCCACCACGCCACTAAAAGTTGCTATAAACATGTGATCCACCAAACCACTAGAGCAATGATTTGCTTCAAAGATGTGATCCACCACACCACTAGAAGTTGCTACAAACATGTGATCCAACACAACACTAGAGCAATACTGTGCTACAAACATGTGATCCACCACACCACTAGAAGTTGCTACAAACATGTGATCCACCACACTGCTAGAGCAATGCTCTGCTACAAACATGTGATCCACCAAACCACTAGAAGAATGCTCTGCTAAAAACATGTCTCTGCTACAAACAAGTAATCCACCACACCACTAGAGCGATGCTCTGCTACAAACGTGTGATCCACCACACCACTAGAGCGCGCTACAAACATGTGATCCACCACACCATAAGAGCAATGCTCTGCTACAAACATGTGATCCAACACAACACTAGAGCAATGCTCTGCTACAAACATGTGATCCAACATACCACCAGAGCAAGGCTCCGACAAATATGTGATCCATCACACCACTTGAACCTGTTACAAACATGCGATCCATTACACCACTAGAGCAATGCTCTGCTAAAAACATGTGATCCACCACACCACTAGAGCGATGCACTGCTACAAACAAGTGATCTGCCACACCATTGGAGCAATGCTCTGCTACAAACATGTGATCCAACACACCACTAGAGCAATGCTCTGCTACAAACATGTGGTCCACCATACCACTAGAACAATGCCATGCTACAAATATGTGATCCACCACAACACTAGAGCGATGCTTTACTACAAACATGTGATCCACCATATCACTAAATCAAAACTGTGCTACAAAAATGTGATCCATCACACCAGTAGAGCCTACTACAAACATGTTATCCATCACACCAATACCGCAATGCTTTGCTACAAACATGTCTTCCACCACATCGTTAGAGCAATGCCCTGCTACAAACATGTAATCCACCATACCAATAGACCAATACTCTGGTGCAAACATCAGATCCACCACATCACTAGCGCAATACTCTGCTACAAACATGTAATCCACCACACCACTAAAGCTATACTCTGCTCCAAACATGTGATCCACCACAACACTAGAGCAATGCCATGCTATAGGAATGTGATCCACAATACCAGTAAAGCAATGCTGTAATACAAATATGTGATATACAACACTACTAGAACAATGACCTGCTACAAACATGTGATCCACCACACCATTAGAGCAATGCTTTGCTACAAACATGTAATCCACCATACCACAGGAGTAATGCTCTGATACAAATATTACATCCACCACACCACTAACGCAATGCTCTGCTAAAAACATGTAATCGACCACACCATTAGGACAATGCTCTGTTACTTGCATGTGACCCACCAAACCACTAGAGCAATGTGATATACAACACCACTACAGCAATGCCCTGCTAAAAAACATGTGATCCACCTCACCAAAAGAATAATGCTCTGCTGCAAACATGTGATCCACCACACAACTGGAGCAATGCTCTGATACAAACATTTAATCCACCACGCCACTAGACTAATGCTCTGCTAAAATAAATGTGATCCACTACACAATTAGCGCAATGCTCTCCTACAAACATGTGGTACCCTACACCACTAGCGCAATGCTCTGCTACAAATCTGTGATCCACCACACCATTAGAGCAATGCTCTGCTACAAACATGTGATCCACCACACCACTAGAGCAATGCTCTGCTAAAGACATGTGATCCACAACACCAATAGAGGAATTCTCTGCTAAAACATGTGATTCACCACACCACTAGAGCTATGCTCTGTTAAAAACATATAATTCAACACACCATTAGAGGAATGCGCTGCTACAAACATGTGATCCACCACACCACTAGACCAATGCTCTGCTACAAATATTTGATCCAAGGAACCACTAGAGCTTCCAACAATCTTATGATCCATCACGCCACTAGAGCAATGCTCTGCTACATACATGTGATCCACCACACGACTAGAGCAATGCTCTTCTACAAAAATATGATCCACCACACCACTAAATCAATGCTCTACAGAAAAATGTAATGCACCACACCACTACCGCAATCATCTGCTACAAACATGCTCTAGTAACAAAATGTGATCCACCACGCCACTAGAGCAGTGCTCTGCTACAAACGTGTAATCCAACACACCACTAGAGCAATGCTCCCTTACAAACATTAGCTCCACAACACCACTAGAGCAATGCTCTTCTACAAAAATATGATCCACCACACCACTAAATCAATGCTCTACTAAAAAATGTAATGCACCACACCACTACCGCAATCCTCTGCTACAAACATGTGAAACACCACACAACCAAATCAATGCTCTAATATAAACATATGATCCACCACACCACCGAAGCAATGCTCTACTACAAACATATGATCCACCACACCACTAGAGCAATGCTCTGCTGCAAACATGTGATCCAAAACACACTAGTACAATGCTATGCTACAGTTATATGATCCACCACACGAATAGAGCCTCCTACAAACATGTGATCCACCACATCAATAGAGAAACGCTCTGCTTAAAACATATGATTCAACACACCACTAGGGAAATGCTCTGCTACAAGCATGTGATCCACCACAACACTAGAGCAATGCTCTGCTACAAGCATGTGATCTACAATACCATTAGAGCAATGCTGTACTACATATATATGATATACCACACTATTACAGCAATGACCTGCTACAAACCTGTGATCCACCTCACAATTAGAACAATGCTCTGCTACAAACATGTAACCCACCATACCACTAGAGCAATGCTCTGCTATAAATATTAGATCCACCACACAGCTAGCGCAATGCTCTGCTACAAATATGTCATCCACCACACCATTACAGCTATGCTCTGCTACAAGCATGTGATCCACCAAACAACTAGAGCAATGTGATATACCATACCACTACAGCATTGCCCTCCTAAAACCATATGATTCACCTCACCAAAAGAACAATGCCCTGCTGCAAACATGTGGTCCATCACACAACTGGAGCAATGCTCTGCTACAAACATTTAATCCACCACGCCACTATAGCAATGCTCTGCTGAAAACATGTGATCCACCACAAAATTAGCGCAATACTCTCCTACAAACATGTAATACACCGCACCACTAGCGCAATGCTCTGCTACAAACATTTAATCCACCACACCATTAGAGCAATGCTCTGTTACAAACATGTGATCCACCACGCCACTAGAGCAATGCTTTGCTAAAAACATGTGATCCACTACACCAATAGACGAATTTTCTGCTAAAACATGTGATTCACCATACGACTAGAGCTATGCTTTGTTAAAAACATGTGATCCACCATACCACTAGAGGAATGCAATGCTACAAACATGTGATCCACCACACCACTAGGGCAATGCTCTACTACAAATGTTTAATCCAAAAAACCACTAGAGCTTCCTACAATCATATGATCCATCACGCCACTGGAGCAATGCTCTGCTCCAAACGTGTGATCCATCACCCCACTAAAGCAATGCTCTGCTACAAACATATGATCCACCACACCAATAGAGCAATGCTCTAGTAAAAAAAATGTGATCCACCACGCCACTAGAACAGTGCTCTGCTACAAACATGTAATCCTCCACACCACTAGAGCAGTGCTCTCTTACAAACATTAGCTCCACAACACCACTAGAGCAATGCTCTGCTACAAACATGTGATCTTCCACACAACGAGAACAATGCTCTTATACAAAAATATGATCCATCACACCACTAGAGCAATGCTCTACAAATAAATGTGATCCACCACACCACTACTGCAATCCTCTGCTATAAACAAGTGAAACACCACACAACCAAATCAATGCTGTAATACAAGCATATGGTCCTCCACACTACTAAAACAATGCTCTGCTACAAACATATGATCCACCACACCACTAGAGCAGTGCTCTGCTACAAACATGTGATCCACAGCACACTAGAACAATGCTCTGCTGCACTTATAAGATCCACCACACAAATAGAGCCTCCTACAAACATGTGATCCACCACATCAATACAGGCATGCTCTGCTTAAAACATGTGATTCAACACACCACTAGAGAAATGCTCTGCTACAAACATGTGATCCACCACATCACTAGTGCAATGCTCTGCTACAAAAATACGATCCACAACACCGCTAGAGCATTGCTCTGCTACAAACATGTGATCCAACACACCACTAGAGCAATGTTCTGCTACAAACCTGTGATCCTCAACAACACTAGAGCAATGCTGTACTACAAATATGTAATATACCACAACACTATAGCAATGCCCTTGCTAAAACTTGTGATCCACCACACCGAAAGAGCAATGCTCTACTACAAGAATGTGATACCCTACAGTACTAGAGCAATACTAAGTAACAAACATGTAATCTACCACACCATTAGAGGAATGCTCTGCTAAAAAAAAGTGATATACCACACCACAAGAACAATGCTCTGCTACAAAGAAATGATACACCACACTACTACAGCAATGCTCTACTACAATCTTGTGATCCACCACACCATTAGAGCAATGCCCTGCTACAAACATGTAATCCACCATACCACTAAAGCAATGCTCTACTACAAAGATTAGATCCACCAAATCACTAGCGCAGTGCTCCGCTACAAACTTGTGATCCACCACACCATTAAAGCAATGCTCTGCTACAAACATATGATCCACCATACCACTATAGAAATGCTCTGCTACAAAAATGCCATCCACCATACCACTAGAGCAATGCTCTGGTAAAAACATGTGATCAACCACACCAATAGAGGAATGCTCTACTAAAAACATATGATTCACCACACCAATGCAGCAATGCTCTGCTACAAACATTTGATCAACCACACCACTAGAGCAATACTCTGCTACAAGCATGTGATCCACCTCACCACTAGAGCAATGATGTACCACAAATATGTGACATACCACACCAATACAACAATGCCCTAATACAAACTTGTTATCCACCACACCAAAAGAGCAATGCTCTGCTACAAACATGTGACCCACCACACAACTGGAGCAATGCTCTGCTAAAAACATGTAATCCACACCACCAACAGAACAACGCTCTGCTAAAATAATGTGATCCACTATACCACTAGCGCAATGCTCTGCTACAAATATGTGATACACCACACCACTAACGCAATGCTCTGCTACAAATATGTGATACACCACACCACTAGCGTAATGCTCTGCTACAAACTTGTGATCCAACACACCATTAGAGCAACGCTCTGCAACAAACATGTGATCCAGCATACCACTAGAGTAATGCTCTACAAAAAACATGTGATCAACCACGACAATAGAAGAATGTTGTACTAAAGATATGTGATTCACCACACCAATAGAGCAATGCTCTGCTACAAACATGTAATCCACCACACCACTAGAGCAATACTCTGCTACAAGCATGTGATCCACCTACCCTCTAGAGCAATGCTGTACTACAAATATGTGATATACCACACAAATATAGGAATACCCTGTTACAGACATGTGATCCACCACACCCAAAGAACAATGCTCTGCTACAAACATGTGATCCACCACACAACTGGGGCAGGGCAATGCTCTGCTAAAAACATGTAATCCACCACACCACTAGAGCAATGCTCTGCTAAAATAATGTGATCCACCACGCCACTAGTGCAATGCTCAGCTACAAATATGTGATATACCGCACCACTAGCGCAATGCTCTGATACAAACTTGTGATCCACCACACCATTAGAGCAATACTCTGCTACAAACATGTGATCCACCACACCACTAGAGCAAGCTCTGCTAAAAACATGGGATCCACCACACCAATAGAGGAGTGCTCGGCTAAAAACATGTGATTCACCACACCAATAGGGCAATGCTCTGCCATAAACATGTGACCCACCACACCAATAAAGAAATACTCTGCTACAAGCATGTGATCCAACACACCACTAGAGCATTGCTGTACTAAAAATATGTGATATACCACACCAGTACAGCAATGCTATGTTACAAACATGTGATCCACCACACCAAAAGAACAATGCTTTGCTACAAACATAAGATCCTTCACACAACTGGAACAATGCTCTGCTAGAAACATGTAATCCACTAGAACAGTGCTCAGCTATAAAAAAAAAAATGTGATCCACCAAACCTCTAGCGTAATGCTCTACTACAAACATGTGATACACCACACCACTAGCGAAATGCTCTGCTACAACTTGTAATCCAGCACATCATTAGAGCAATGCTCTGCTACAAACATGTGATCCGCCACACCACTAGAGCAATGCTCTGCTAAAAACATTTGATCCACCACACCAATAGAGGAATGCTCTCCTAAAAACATGATTCACCACACCAATAGAGCAATGCTCTGCTACAAATATGTGATTCACCACCCAACTAGAGCAATGTTCTGCTAGAACATGTGATCCATCACACTAATAGAGCAATGCTCGAGTACAATCATGTGATCCACAATAACATTAGTGCAATGCTCTGCTGCAAACATGTGATCCACCACACCACTAGAGCAATTCTCTGTTACAAACGTGTGATCCACAACACCACTAGATGAATGCTCTGCTACAAACATTTGATCCAGCACACCCATAGAGCCTGCTATAAAAACGTGTGATCCATCATAATACTTAAGCAATGTTCTGCTGCAAACAGGTAATCCAACACACCACTAGGGCAATGGTCTGCTACAGACATATGATCCACCACACCACTAAACAAATGCTCTGCTACAAACAAGTGATCCACCACACCAACAAAGCAACGTTCTACTACAAAGATGTATTCAACCATACCACTAAAACAATGCTCTGGTACAAACATTAAATCCACCACACAACTAGCGCAATGCTCTGCTACAAACATGTGATCCACCACAACACTAGAGCAATGCTCTGCTACAAGCCTGTGATCGACTTCACCACTAGAGCAATGCTCTACTGCAAATATGTGATATACCGCACCAATACAGCAATGCCCTGCTACAAACATGTGATCTACTACACCAAAAGAGCAAATTCTCTGCTACAAAATTTTGATCCACCGAACTACTGGAGCAATGTTCTACTAGAAACATGTAATCCACTGGACTAGTGCTCAGCAATAAAAAAAAAATGTGATCACACCTCTAGCGCAATGCTCTACTACAAACATGTGATACACCACACCACTAGCGAAATGCTCTGCTACAAACTTGTAATCCAGCACATCATTAGAGCAATGCTCTGCTACAAACATGTGATCCACCACACCACTAGCGCAACGCTCTGCTTCAAACATGTGATACACCACACAATTAGCGCAATGCTCTGACACAAACTTGTGATCTACCTCACCATTAGAGCAATGCTCTGCCACAAACATGTTATCCACCACACCACAAGAGCAATGCTATGCTAAACACATGTGAGCCACCACACCAATAGAGGAATGCTCTGCTGAAAACATGTGATTCACCACACCATTAGAGCAATGCTCTGCTACAAACATGTGATCCACCACACCACTAGATCAATGCGGCACTAAAAATATGTGATATACCACACCAATACAGCAATGCCCTGCTACAAAAAGTGATCCACCACACCAAAACAACAATGCTCTGCTACAAACACATGATTCACCACACAACTGGAGCAATGCTCTCCTATAAACATGAGAAATGCTCTGCAAGAAACATTTGATCCACTTCACCCATAGAGACGGCTACAAACGCGTGCTCTACCATACCACTTAAGCAATGATAAGCTAAAACAGGTGATCCAACACACCCCTAGAGCAATGCTCTACTACAAACAAATTATCCACCACACCACTAGAGAAATGCTCTGCTACAAACATGTGATCTACCACACCAACAAAGCAATGTTCTACTACAAACATGTAATCCACCATACCACTAAAGCAATGCTCTGGTACAAACAGTAGATCTAACTCACCTCTAGCGCGATGCTCTGCTACAAACTTATGGTCCACCACAACACTAGAGCAATACTCTGCTACAAGCATGTGATTGACCTCACCACTAGAGCAATGTACTACTACAAATATGTGATATACTACACCAATACATCAATGCCATGCTAAAAACATGTGATCCATCACACCAAATGAGAAACCTTTCTCCTACAAACATGTGATCCACCAGACAACTGGAGGAATGCTCTGCTAAAAACATGTAATCCACCGCACCACTATAGCAATGCTATGCTAAAAAAAATGTGATACACCACACCACTAGCGCAGTGCACTGCTACAAATATGTAATACATCACACCATTAGCGCAATGCTCTGATACAAACTTGTGATCCACCACATCATTAGAGCAATGCTCTACTAAAAACATGTGATCCACCACACCAATAGAGGAATGCTCTGCTGAAAACATGTGATTCACCACACCAATGGACCAAGGCTCTGCTACAAACATGTGATCCACCTAACCACTAGAGCAATATTCTGCTACAAACATGTGATCCAGCTCACCACTAGAGCAATGTTGCACTAAAAATATATGATATACCACACCAATACAGCAATGCCCTGCTACAAACATGTTATCCACCACACCAAAAGAACAATGTCCTGCTATAAACATATGTCCACCACACAACTGGAGCAATGCTCTGTTACAAACATGTAATCCACCACACCACCACAGCAATGCTCAGCTATAGAAAATGTGATCCACACACCTCTACCGCAATTCAATGCTACAAACATGTGATACACCACACCACTAGCGCAATGCTCTGCTACAAGCTTGTAATCTATCACGTCTGCTACAAACATATGATCATCATACCTCTAGAGCAATACTATGCTAAAAACATTTGATCCAACACACCAATAGACCAATAGAGGGATGCTCTACTAAAAACATGTGCTTGCAATGATCTGCTACGAACATGTAATCCGCAACACCACGAGAGCAATACTCTGCTACAAGCATGTGATCCACCTCACCACTAGATCAATGCTATACTACAAATATGTGATATACCACACCAATATAGTAATACCCTGCTACAAACATGTAATCCACAATAACAAAAGAACAATGTTCTGCTACAAACATGTGATCCACCAAATAACTGGAGCAATACTCTGCTAAAAACATGTTATCCTGCTCGCCACTAGAGCAATGCTTTGCTAAAAAAATGTGATCCACCACACCACTATCGCAATGTTCTGTTTCAAACATGTGATACACCACACCACTAACGCAATGCTCTGATAGAAGCTTGTCATCCACCACACCATGAGAGCAATGCTCTGCTACAAACATGCGATTCATCACACCACTAGAGCAATGCTCTGCTAAAACATATGATCCACCACACCAACAGCGGAATGCTCTGCTGAAAACATTTGATTCACGACACCAATAGAGCAATGCTCTGCTACAAACATGTGATCCACCACACCACTAGGACAATATTCTGCTACAAACATGTGACCCACCTCACCACTAAAGCAATGCTGCATGAAAAATATGTGATGTACCACCCCAACAGCAATTCCCTGCTGCAAACAGGTGATCGAACACACCTAAAGACTACAAACATGTAATCCACCACACCACCAGAGCAATGCTCAGCTAAAGAAAATGTGATCCACCACACCTCTATCCAAATGCTATGCCACAAACATGTGATACACCATACCACTAGCGCAATGATCTGCTACAAACTTGTAATCCAGCACATCATTAGAACAATGCTCTGCTACAAACATACGATCCACCACACCTCTAGAGCAATACTCTGCTAAAAGCATTTGATCCACCACACCAATAGAGAAATCCTCTCCTAAAAACATGTGATTTACCACACCATTAGAGCAATGCTCTCCTACAAATATGTGATCCACCACCCAACTAGAGCAATTCTCTGCTACAAATATATGATACACCACACCAATAGAGCAATGCTCTAGTACAAACTTGTCATCCACAGCAACACTAAAGCAATGCTCTGCTAAACATATGTGATCCACCACACCACTACAACAATGCACTGCTACAAACATATGATCCACAACACCACTAGAGCAATACTTTGCAACAAACATTTGATCCACCACACCCATAGAACCTGCTATAAATATGTAAACCACCATACCACTTAAGCAATGATATCCTAAAACAGGTGATCCAACACACTACTAGAGCAATGCTCTGCTTCAAACATATGATCCACCACACCACTAGAGAAATGCTCGGCTGCAAACATGTGAGCCAACACACCACCAAAGCAATGCTGTGCTACAAACATGTGATCAACCACACCACCAAAGCAATGCTCTACTACAAACATAATATCCAGCACAACACTAGCGCAATGCTCTGCTAAAAACATGTGATCCAGCACATCGTTAGAGTAATGATCTGCCACAAACATGCAATCCACCATACCATTAGAGCAATGCTCTGTTACAAACATTAGATCCACCACACCACTAGAGCAGTCCTCTGCTACAAACAGGTGATCCACCAAACAAATAGAGCATTGTTTTATTTTGAATATGTGATCTAACACACCACTATAGCATTGTTCTGCTATAAGCATGTGATCCTCACCACTTCTAGAGCAATACTATGCTAGAAAGATATGAAATACCACACCACTAGAACAATGCCCTGCCTCAAACATGTGATCTACCACACCAAAAGAGCAACAGTCTACTAAAAGAATATGTGATCCTCCACACAACTGGAGGAATGCTCTGCTGCATACATGTAATCCACCACACCAAGGGAGCAATGCTCTACTGAAAAAATGTGATCCACCACACAATTATCGCAATGCTCTGCTACAAACATGATACACCACACAACTAGCGCAATGCTCTGATAAAAACTTTGGTCCACCACACCATTAGAGTAATGCTCTGCTACAAACATATGATCCACCACACCACTAGAGCAATGCTCTGCTAAAAGCATGTGATCCACCACACCAGTAGAGGGGTGCTCTGCTAAAATCATGTAATTCACCACACCAATAGATCAATGCTCTGCTACAAACATGTGATCCAGCAGACAGTAGAGAAATACTCTGCTACAAGCATGTGATCCAACTCACCATTAGAGCAATGCTGCACTAAAAATATGTGAAATTCCACACCAATACAGGAATGCTCTCTTACAAACATGTGATCCACCACACCAAAAGAACAATCCTCTGCTGCAAACATATGATCCTCTACACATCTGGAGCAATGCTCTGCTAGAAACATGTAATCCACTGCAGTGCTCAGCTATAAAGAAAATGTGACCCACCACACCTCTAGCGCAATGCTCTGCTACAAACATGTGATACACCACATCACTAGCGCAATGCTCTGCTACAAACTTGTAATCCAGCACATCATTAGAGCAATGCTCTGGTATAAACATGTGATCCACCACACCTCTAAAGCAATGCTGTGCTAAAAACATTTCATCCACCACACCAATAGATGAATGCTCTCCTGAAAACTTATGATTCACCACACGAATAGAGGAATGCTCTGCTACAAACATGTGATCCACCACACCACAACAGCAATGCTCTGCTACAAGCATGTGATCCACCACCCAACTAGAGCAATGTTCTGCTGAAACATGTGATCCATCACACCAATAGAGTAATGCTCGAGTACAAACGTGTGATCCACAACATCACTAGAGCAATGCTCTGCTACAAACACGTGATACACCAGACCACTAGAGCAATGCTCTGCTACAAACATGTGATCCACAACTCCACTAGAGAAATGCTCTGCTATAAACATTTGATCCACTTCACCCATAGAGCCGGCTACAAACGTGAGCTCCACCATACCACTTAAGTAATCATAAGCTAAAACAGGTGATCCAGCACACCACTAGAGCAATGCTCTACTACAAACAAATTATCCACCACACCACTAGAGAAATGCTCTGCTACAAACACGTGATCCACCACACCAACAAAGCAATGTTCTACTACAAACATGTAATCCACCATACCACTAAAGCAATGCTCTGGTACAAACAGTAGATCTAACACACCTCTAGCGCAATGCTCTGCTACAAACATTTGATCCACCACAACACTAGAGCAATGCTCTGCTACAAGCATGTGATCGACCTCACCACTAGAGCAATGCACTACTACAAATATGTGATATACTACACCAATACAGCAATGCCATGCTACAAACATGTGATCCATCACACCAAATGAGAAACCTTTCTCCTACAAACATGTGATCCACCAGACAACTGAAGGAATGCCCTGCTAAAGACATGTAATCCACCGCACAACTACAGCAATGCTCTGCTAAAAAAAAATGTGATACACCACACCACTAGCGCAATGCTCTGATACAAACTTGTGATCCACCACATCATTAGAGCAATGCTCTGCTACAATCATGTTATCCAACATACCACTAGCGCAATGCTCTGGTAAAAAAAAAACATGTGATCAACCACAGCAATAGAGGAATGCTCTACTACAAACATGTCATTCACCACACCAATAGAGCAATACTCTGCTACGAACATGTGATCCACCACACCACTAGAGCAATACTCTGCTACAAGCATGTGATCCACCTCACCACTAGAGCAATTCTGTATTAGAAATATGTGATATACCACACATATATTACAGTACCCTGCTACAAACTTGCAATGCACTACACCAAGAGAATAATGTCTGCTAAAAACATGTGATCCACCAAACAGCTGGAGCAATGCTCTGCTAAGAAGATGTGATCCATCACACCACTAGCGCAGTGCTCTGCTTCAAACATGTGATACACCACACCACTAGCGCAATGCTCCGATACAAACTTGTGATCCACCAAACCATTAGAGCAATGCTCTGCTACAAACATGTGATCCATCACACTACGAGAGCAATGCTCTACTAAAAACATGTGATTCACCACACCAATAGAGGAATGCTCTGCTGAAAACATGTGATTCACCACACCATTGGACCAATGCTCTGCTACAAACATGTGATCCACCTCACCACTAGAGCAATATTCTGCTACAAACATATGATCCACCTCACCACTGGAGCAATGTTCCACTAAGAATATGTGATATACCACACCAATACAGCAATGCCCTGTTACAAACATGTTATTCACCACACCAAAAGAACAATGCCCTGCTATAAACATATGTCCACCACACAACTGGAGCAATGCTCAGTTACAAACATGTAATCCACCACACCACCACAGCAATGCTCAGCTATAGAAAATGTGATCCACACACCTCTACGGCAATGCTATGCTACAAACATGTGATACACCACACCAATAGCGCAATGCTCTGCTACAAGCTTGTAATCTAGCACATCTGCTACAAACATATGATCATCATACCTCTAGAGCAATACTCTGCTAAAAACATTTGATCCAACACACCAATAGAGGAATCCTTTCCTAGAAACATGTGATTCACCACACCAATGAAGCAGTGCTCTGCTAGAAACATGTGATTCACCACACCATTAGAGCAATGCTCTGCTACAAACATATGGTCCACCACACCACTATAAAAATGCTCTGCTACAAACATGTGATCCACCACACCACCAAAGCAATGCTCTGCTACAAACATGTGATCAACCACACCACCAAAGCATTGCTCTACTACAAACATGATATCCACCACACCACTAGCGCAATTCTCTGCTAAAAACATGTGATCTACCACATTCTTAGAGCAATGATCTGCTACAAACATGTAATCCACCATACCATTAGAGCAATGCTCTGTTACAAATATTAGATCCACCACACCACTAAAGCAATGCTCTGCTACAAACATGTGATCCACCAAACAAAGAGAGCAATGTTTTATTTCAAATATGTGTTCTAACACATAAGCATGTGATCCCCACCACTACTAGAGCAATACTTTACTACAAATATATGAAATACCACATCACTAGAACAATTCCCTGCCACAAACATGTTATCCACCACAGGAAAAGAGCAACAGTATGTTAGAAAAGATGTGAGCCACCACAAAACTGGAGGAATGCTTTGCTGCATACATGTAATCCACCACACCAAGGGAGCAATGCTCTACTGAAAATTATATGATCCACCACACCATTATCGCGATGTTCTGCTACAAACATATGATACACCAGACCACTAACGCAGTGTTCTGATACAAACATGTGATCCACCCCACCATTAGAGCAATGCTCTGCTACAAAAATTTAATCCACCACACCACTAGGGCAATGCTCTGCTATAAACATGTGATTCACCAAACGAATGGAGCATTGCTCTCCTACAAACCGGTGACCCACCACACCAGTAGAGAAATACTCTGCGACAAGCATGTGTTCCAACTCACCACTAGAGAAATGCTGCATTAAAAATATGTGATATACCACACCAATAAAGCAATGCTCTCTTACAAACATGTGATTCACCACACCATTAGATCAATGCTCTGCTAGAAACATACGATTCACCACACCACTAGAGAAATGCTCTGCTACAAAAATGATCCACCACACCACTAAAGCAATGCTCTGCTACAAACATGTTATCAACCACACCACTAAAGCAATGCTCTACTACAAACATACTATCCACCACACCAGTAGCGCAATGCTCTGCTAAAAACATGTGATCTACCACATAGTTAGAGCAATGATCTGCTACAAAAATGTAATCCACCATACCATTAGAGCAATGCTGTTACAAACATTAGATCCATCACACCACTAGGGTAATGCTTTGCCACAAACATGTGATCCACCAAACAAATAGAGCAATGCTTTATTTCAAATATGTGATCTAACACATACCACAAAGAACAATTCCCCTCACAAACATGTGATCCACCAACACCAAAAGAATGCTCTGCTAAAAATGTGATCCACCACACAATTTAGGATGCTCTGCTACAAACATGTAATCCACCAAACCAAAAGAACAATGTTCTGCTACAAACATGTGATCCACCAAACAACTGGAGAAATGCTCTGCTTTAAAATTGTGATAGACCACACCACTACGCAACGCTCTGATAAAACTTGTGATCCACCACACCATTAGAGCAATGCTCTGCTACAAACATGTGATCCACCACACCACTAGAGCAATGCTCTGCTAAAAACATGTGAATCACCACACAAATAGAGGAATGCTCTGCTGAAAACATGTGAATCTCCACACCAATAGAGCAATGCTCTGCAACAAACATGTGATCAACCACACCACTAGAGCAATAATCTGCTACAAACATGTGACCCACCTCCCCACTAGAGCAATGCTGCATTAAGAATATGTGATATACCAAACCAATACAGCAATGCCCTGCTACAAACATGTGATCCACCACACCAAAAGAACTATGCCCTGCTACAAACATATGATTCATCACACAACTGGAGCAATGCTCTGCTATAAACATGTAATCCGCTAAACCAGCACAGCAATGCTCAGCTAAAGAAAATGTGATCCACCACACCTCTATCGCAATGGTATGCTACAAACATGTGATACACCATACCACTAGCGCAATTTTGTGCTACAAACTTGTAATCTAGCACATCATTAGAGCAATGCTCTGCTACAAACATATGATCCACCACACCTCTAGAGCAGTACTCAGCTAAAAACATTTGATCCACCACACCAATAGAGGAATGCTCTACTAAAAACATGTGATTCGCCACACCAATGGAGCAATGCTCTACTATAAACATGTGATTCACCACACCATTAGAGCAATGCTCTGCTACAAACATACGATCCACCACACCACTAGAGAAATGCTCTGCTACAAACATGATCCACCATACCAATAAAGCAATGCTCTGCTACAAACACGTTATCAACCACACCACTAAAGCAATGCTCTACTACAAACATAATATCCACAACATAATATCCACAACAGCAACAGTCTGCTAAAAAAATGTGATCCACCACACAACTTGAGGGATGCTCTCTGCATACATGTAATCCACCACAATAAGGGAGCAATGCTCTACTGAAAAAATGTGATCCACCACACCATAGTCGCAATATTCTACTACAAACATATGATACACCACACCACCTGCGCAATGGTCTGATACAAACTTGTGATCCACCACACCATTAGAGCAATGCTCTACTAAAAACTTGTGATCCACCACACCACTAGACCAATGCTCTGCTAAAAACATGTGATGCACCACACCAATAGAGGAGTGCTGTGCTAAAAACATATGATTCACATCACCAATAGAGCAATGCTCTGCTACAAATATGTGACCCACCACACCAGTAGAGAAATACTCTGCTACAAGCATGTGATCCAACTCACCACTAGAGCAATGCTGTACTAAAAATATGTGATATACCACACCAATACAGCTATGATCTGTTATGAATTTGTGATAATCCATAACACCAAAAGAAGAATGATCTGCTATAAAAATATGATCCTCCACACAACTGGAGCAACGCTCTGCTAGAAACATGTAATCCACTAGACCAGTGCTCAGCTATATAAAAAAAACGTGATCCACCACACTTCTGTCGCAATGCTCTGCTACAAAAATATGATGCACCACAACAATAGCGCAATGCTCTGCTACAAACTTGTAATCCAGCACATCATTAGAGCAATGCTCTGCTACAAACATGTGATCCACCACACCTCTATAGCAATGCTCTGCTAAAAACATTTAATCCACCACACCAATAGAGGAATGCTCTTTTGAAAACATATGATTCACCACACCAATAGCTATTAGCAATGCTCTGCTATAAACATGTGATCCACCATACCACTAGAGCAATGCTCTGCTACAAACATGTAATCCACCACCCAAATAGCGCAATGTTCTGCTAGAACATGTGATCTATCGCACCAATAGAGCAATGCTTGAGTACAAACATGTGATCCACAACAGCATTAGCGCAGTGCTCTGCTAGAAACATGTGATCCAGCACACCACTAGAGGAATGCTCCGCTACAAACATTTGATCCACTTCACCCATAGAGCCAGCTACAAACGCGTTATCCACCATGCAACTTAAGCAATGCTCAGGTACAAACAGGTGATCCAACACACCACTATAACAATGTTCTGCTACAAACATATGATCCACCACACCACTAGAAAACGCTCTGCTTCAAACATGTGATCCACCACACCAACAAAGCAAAATTCTGCTACAGACAGGTAATTCACCATACCACTAAAGCAATGCTCTGGTACAAACATTGGTCTACCACACCTCTAGCGCAATGCTCTGCTGCAAACATGTGATCCACCATAACACTAGAGCAATGCTCTGCTACAAGCGTGTGATCGACTTCACCACTAGAGCAATGTTCTACTACAAATATGTGATATACCACACCAATACAGCGATGCCCTGCAAGAAACATGTGATCCATCACACGAAAA
The DNA here is from genome assembly GCF_036320965.1 of Panulirus ornatus. NCBI lineage: Eukaryota > Metazoa > Arthropoda > Malacostraca > Decapoda > Palinuridae > Panulirus > Panulirus ornatus. The sequence continues at coordinate 39,526,903 of NC_092281.1, forward strand.
GTGAAATTTTTCTGCTAGAAACATGTGATACACGACACAACTGGAGCAATGCTCTCCTAAAGACATGTAATCCACCACATCACTACAGCAATGCTCTGCTAAAAAAAATGTAATACACCACAAATCTAGCGTAATGCTCTTCTATAAATATGTGATACACCACACCACTAGCGTAATTCTCTGACACAAAATTGTGATCCACCACACCATTAGAGCAATGCTCTGCTACAGAAATATGATCCAACATACCACTAGAGCAATGCTCTGATAAAAAACCTATGATCAACCACACCAATAGAGGAATGCTCTACTAAAAGCATGTGATCCACAACACCACTAGAGCAATACTCTGCTACAAGCATGTGATCCACTCACCTCTAGAGCAATGCTGTACTAAAAATATGTGATATACCACACCAATATGGCAATACCCTGCTACAAACATGTAATCCACAACGTCAAAACAACGATGTTCTGCTACCAACATGTGATCCACCAAATAAGTGGAGCAATGCTCTACTAAAAATGTGTGATCCATCATACCACTAGCGCAATGCTTTGCTTCAAATATGTGATACACCACACCATTAGCGCAATGCTCCGATACAAAATTATAATCCACCACACTATTAGAACAATGCTCTGCTAGAAACATGTGATCCACCACACCACTAGAGCAATGCTCTGCTGAAAACATGTGGTCCACCACACCAATAGAAGAATGCTCTGCTGAAAACAAGTGATTTACCACACCAATAGAGCAAAGCTCTGTTACAAACATGTGATCCACCACACCACTAGAGCAATATTCTCCTACAAATATATGATCCACCTCTCCAATAGAGCAATGCTGCACTAAAAATATGTTATATACCACACAAATACAGCAATGCCCTACTACAAACATGTGATCCACCACACCAAAAGAACAATGCCCTGCTACAAACATATGATCCACCACACAACTGGAGCAATGCTCTGCTACAATCGTATTATCCATCACAACACCACAGCAATGCTCAACTAAAGAAAATGTGATCCACCACACCTCTATCGCAATACTATGCTACAAACATGTGATACACCACACGACTAGCGCAATGCTCTGCTACAAACATTAGATACACCACACCACTAGAGCAATGCTCTGCTAAAAACTTGTAATCCAGCACATCATTAGACCAATGCTCTGCTACAAACATATGATCCACCACACCTCTAGAGCAATACTCTGCTAAGAACCTTTGATCCACCACACCAATTGAGGAATCCTCTCCTAAAAACATGTGATTCACCACACCAATGGAGCAATGCTTTGCTACAAACGTATGATCCACCACACAACTAGGGAAATGCTCTGCTACAACCATGTGATCCACTACACCACCAAAGCAATGCTCTGCTACAAACATGTGATCCACCACACCAAAAGAACAATGCCCGGCTACAAACATATGATCCACCACACAACTGGAGCAATGCTCTGCTACAAACATGTAAACCACCACACCACTAGAGCAATGTTCAGCTAAAGAAAATGTGATCCACCACACCTCTATCGCAATGCTATGCTATAAACATGTGATACACCACACCACTAGCGCAATGCTCTGCTAAAATCTTGCAATCCAGCACATCATTAGAGCAATGCTCTGCTACAAACACATGATCCACCACCCCTCTAGAGTAATACTCTGCTAAAAGCTTTTGATCCACCACACCAATAAAGGAATCCTTTCCTAAAAGCATGTGATTCACCACACCAATGGAGCAATGCTCTGCTATAAACATATCCACCACAAGACAAGACAAATGCTCTGCTACAAATATGTGATCTACCACACCACCAAAGCAATGCTCTGCTACAGACATGTGATCAACCACACCAAAGGAAGAATGCACCTGCTACAAACATATGATCCACTACTCAACTGGAGCAATGCTCTGCTACAAACATGTAATCCACCACAGCAATGTTCAGGTAAAGAAAATGTGATCCACCACACCTCTATCGCAATGCTATGCTACTAACATGTGATACACCACACCACTAGCGCATTGTTCTGCTACAAACTTGTAATCCAGCACATCATTAAAGGAATGCCCTGTTACAAACATATGATCCACCACACCTGTAGAGCAATACTCTGCTAAAAACATTTGATCCACCACACCAATAGAAGAAGCCTCTCCTAAAACATGTGGTTCACGACGCCAATGGAGCAGTGCTCTGCTACAAACATATGATCCACCACACTACTAGAGAAATGCTATGCTACAAACATGTGATCGACCACACCACCAAAGCAATGCTCTGCTACAAACATGTGATCCACCACACCAAAAGAAGAATGCCCTGCTACAAACATATGATCCACCACACCACCAGAGTAATGCTCTGCTACAAGCATGTAATCCACCACACAACTACAACAATGCTCAGCTAAAGAAAATGTGATCCACCACACCTCTATCGCAATGCTATGCTAGAAACATGTGATACACCACACCACTAGCGCAATGCTCTGCTAAAAACTTGTAATCCAGCACATCATTAGAGCAATGCTCTGCTACAAACGTATGATCCACCTCACCTCTAGAGCAATACTCTACTAAAAACCTTTGATCCACCACACCAATAGAGGAATCCTTTCCTAAAAACATGTGATTCACCACACCAATGGAGCAATGCTCTGCTACAAACATATGATCCACCACACCACTAGAGAAATGCCCTGCTAGAAACATGTGATCTACCACATCGTTAGAGCAATGATTTGCTACAAACATCTAATCCACCATACCATTCGAACAATGCTGTTACAAACATTAGACCCACCACACTACTACAGCAATGCTCTGCTACGAACTTGTGATCCACCAAACAAATAGAGTAATGCTTTATTTCAAATATGTGATCTAACACACCACTATAGCGATGCTCTGCTATAAGCATCTGATCCCCATCACCACTAGAGCAATACTGTACTAGAAAGATATGAAATACCACGCCACTGGAACAATGCCCTGCCACAAACATGTGATCCACCACACCAAAAGAGCAATAGTCTGCTAAAAAAGATGTGATCCACCGCACAACTGGAGGAATGCTCTGCTGCATACATGTAATCCACCACGCCACTGGAACAATGCCCTGCCACAAACATGTGATCCACCACACCAAAAGAGCAATAGTCTGCTAAAAAAGATGTGATGAGGAATGCTCTGCTGCATACATGTAATCCACCACACCAAGGGAGCAATGCTCTACTGAAAAAAAATGTGATCCACCACACCATTAGCGCAATGGTCTGCTACAAACATGTGATACACCACACTACTAACGCAGAGCTCTGCTATAAACTTGTGATCCACCACACCATTAGAGGAACACTCTGCTACAAACATGTAATCCACCGTACCACTAGAGCAATGCTCAGGTACAAACACTAGATCCACCACACCACTAGCGCAATGCTCTGGTACAAACATGTGATCAACCACACCACTAAAGTATTGCTTTGATACAAAAATGTGATGCACAACACCACTAGAGCAATATGATATACCACACTACTATGCCCATCTACAAACATATGATCCACCACACCAAAGGGAAATGCTCTACTACAAACATGTGATCCATCACACAACTGGAGCAATGCTCTGCTAAAAAATGTGATCCACCACACAACTAGCGCAATGCTCTCCAACAAACAAGTGATACACCACACCGCTAGCGCAATCCTCTGCTATTTTTTTTTTGATCCACCACATCATTAGAGCAATACTCCTGCAATCATGTGATCCACTACACCACTAGATTAATTGTTTGCTACAAACATGTGATCCCCACTCCAAAAGAAAATGCTCTGCTAAAAATATGTGACATACCACAACATTAAAGCAATGCTTTCCTACAAACATATGATCCACCATACCAGTAGAGCAATGCTCTGCTACAAACATATGATCCACTATACCACTAGACAAAGCTCTGCTACAAACATTTGATCCACTACTTCACTAGAGCTACGTACAAAGATATGATCCATCACTCCACTAGAACAGTGCTCTGCTAAAAACATGTGATCCACCACACCACCAAAACAATGCTGTGATACAAACATGTGATCCACAACACCACCAAAACAATGTTCTACTTCAAACATATGATGCACAACACCACTAGAGCATTGCTCTGCTAAAAACATATGATCCACCACACAAATAGAGCCTGCTACAAACATTTGATCCACCACACCAATATGGGAATGCTCTGCTAAAAACATGTGATTCATAACACCCCTCGACAAATGCTCTGCTACAAATATTTGATCCACCACACCACTAGCGTAATGCTCTGCTACAAACATATGACCCACAACAGCATTAAAGCAATGCTCTGCTACAAACATGTGATCCACCACACCACTAGAGCAATGCTCTGCTATAAGTATGTGATCCACCACAACACTAGAGCAATGCTTTACTAAAAATATGTGATATATCACCCCACAAGAGCAATGCCATTGCTAAAACTATGTGATCCACCACACCAAAGGAGCAATGCTCTACTACAAACATGTGATGTACCAAACACCTGGAGCGATAATCTGCTACAAACATGTAATCCACCACACCGCTAAAGGATTGCTCTGCTAAAAAATATGTGATCTACCACTAGCGCAATGCTCAACTACAAACATGTGATCCACCACACCATTATAGCAATGCTCTGCTACAAACATATATTCCACCATACCACTAAAGCAATGCTCTGGTAAAAACATTATATCCACCACACCACTAGCGCAATGCTCTGCTACAAACACGTCATCCACCACAACACTAGAGCACTGCTCTGCTACAAGCATGAGATCGACCTCACCATTAGAGCAATGCACTACTACAAATTATGTGATATACCACACCAATACAGCAATGCCCTGCTACAAACATGTGATCCACCACGCCAAAAGAGCAATACTCTGCTAAAAAAAACATGTGATCCACCACACAACTGGAGCGATGCTCTGTGAAAAACATGAAATCCGCCTCACTACTAGAGCAATACTCTGTTGAAAAAAAATGTGATGCACCACACCACTAGTGCGATGCTCTACTACAAATATGTGTTACATGACACCACTAGCGCAATGCTCTGATACAAACTTGTGATCCACCACACCATTAGATCAATGCTGTGCTACAAACCTGTGATTCACCACACCACTAAAGCAATGCACTGGTAAAAAAAGATGTTATCAACGACACCAACAGAGGAATCCACTACTAAAAACATGTGATCCACCACACCACCAAAGCAATGCTCTACTACAAACATAACATCCAGCACACCACTAGCGCAATGCTCTACTAAAACCATGTGATCCACCACATCGTTAGAGCGATTATTTCCTACAAACACGTAATCCACCATACCATTAGGGCAATGCTCTGTTACAAACATTAGATCCACCACACCACCAGAGGAATGCGATCCGTGCGATCCATCAAAGAAAGAGAGCAATGCTCTGTATCAAATATGTGATCTAACACACCACTATAGCATTGCTCTGCTATAAACATGCGATGCCCACCACCACTAGAGCAATACTGTACCTCAAAATATGAAATACCACACCACTAGAACAATGCCCTGCCACAAACATGTGATCCACCACACCAAAAGAGCAACAATCTGCTAAAAAAAATGTGATCCACCACACAACTAGAGGAATGGTCTGCTAAAAACATGTAATCCACCACACCAAGGGAGCAATGCTCTACTAAAAAGATGTGATCCACCACATAACTAGCGCAATGCTCTGCTATAAACATGTGATACACCACACCACTAGTGAAAAGCTCTACTACAAAATTATGATCCACCACACCATTAGAGCAATGCTCTGCTACAAACATGTAATCCACCGTACCAATAGAGCAATGCTCTCGTAAAAATACTAGATCCAACACACCACTAGCGCAATGCTCTGCTACAAACATGTGATCCATCACACCACTAGAGCATTGCTTTGCTATAAGCATATGATGCACAACACCACGAGAGCAAAATGATATAACACACCACTATAGGAATGCCCTGATACTAAAATGTGATCAACCACACCAAAAGGGAAATGCTCTGCTACAAACATGTGATCCACCACACAACTGGAGCAATGCTCTGCTGCAAACATGTAATCCACCACATGAGCAATGTTTTGCAAACAAAATGTGATCCACCACACCACTAGCACAATACTCTCCAACAAACAAGTGACACACCACACTACTAGCGCTCCAAACTTTTGATCCACCACAAAATCAGAGCAATACTCTGCTACAATCTTGTAATCCACCACACCACTAGAGTAATGGTCTGCTACAAACATGTGATACCCCCTCCAAAAGAGGAATGCTCTGCTAAAAATATGATTCAACACATTAGAGCAATGCTCTGCTACAAAAATATGATCCACCACACCACTAGAGCAATACTCTACTATAAACATTTGAGCCACCAATCCACTAGAGCTACCTATAAAGATATGATCCATCACACCACTAGAGCAATGCTCTGCTAAAAACATATCATCCACCACATAACCAAAACAATGCGCTAATACAAACATGTTATCCACAACTCCACCAAAACAATATTCTACTACAAATATGTGATCCACCACACCACTAGAGCAATGCTCTGCTACAAACATGTGATCCATCACAAAAATAGAACCTGCTACAAACATGTGATCCACCGCACCAATATGGGAATGCTCTGCTAAAAACATCTGATTCACCACACCGCTAGACAAATGCTCTGCTACAAACATTTGATCCACCACATCACTAGCGCAATGCTCTGCTACAAACATATGACCCACAACACCAATTGAGCAATGCTCTGCTGCAAACTTGTGATCCACCACACTACTAGAGAAATGCTCTGCTATAAATATGTGATCCACCACAGCACTAGAGCAATGCTCTGCTATAAGCATGTGATCCGCAACAACAGTAGAGCAATGCTTTACTACAAATATGTGATACACCACACCACTAGAGCAATGCCATTGCTAAAAACATATGATCCACCACTACCAAAGGAGCAATGCTCTACTACAAACATGTGATGCACCAAACACCTGGAGCAATACTCTGCTACAGACATATAACCCACCACACCACTAAAGAAATCTCTGCTAAAAAAGATGTGATCCACCACACCACTAGCGCAATGCTCTGCTACAAAGAAGTGATACACCACACCACTAGCGCAATGCTCTACTACAAACATGTGATCCACCACACAATTAGAGTAATGCTCTTCTGCAAACATGTGATCCACCATACCATTAAAGCAATATTCTGGTACAAACATTAGATCCACTATACCACTAGCGCAATGCTCTGCCACAAACATGTGTTCCACCACAACACTAGAGCACTGCTCTGCCACAAGCATGTGATCGACCTCACCACTAGAACAATGCTCTACTACAAATATGTAAAATACCACATCATTAAAGCAATTCCCTGCTACAAACATGTGATCCACCATACCAAAAGAGCAATGCTCTGCTATAAACATGTGATCAACCACACAACTGGAGCAATTCTCTGTTAAAAAAATATGATGCACCACACCATTAGCGCAATGCTCTGCTACAAATATGTGATGCACCACACCACTAGCGCAATGTTCTGCTACAAACATGTGATCCACAACACCAATAGAGCCTTCTACAAACATATGGTCCACCATACCGCTAGAGCAATGTTCAGCTACAAACAAGTGATCCACTGTACCGCAAGAGCAATGCACTGCAACAAACATGTCATCCACCACACCACTAGAGCAATGCTCTGCTATAAACATCTGATCCACCACACCATCAAAGCAATGCTCTAATACAAAAATGTGGTCCACAACACCAACAAAACAGTGCTGTACTACAAACATATGATGTACCACACCGATAGAGCAATGCTCTGCTACAAACGTGTGATCCAACACAAAAATAGAGCCTGCTAAAGACATGTGATTCACCACTCCACTAGAGAAATGCTCTGCTACAAACATGTGATCCACCACACCACTAGCGCAATACTCTGCTACAAACATATGACTCACAATACCATTAGAGTAATGCTCTGCTGCAAACATGTGATCCACCATACCGCTATAGCAATGCTCTGCTACAAACATGATATCCACCACAACACTAGAGCAATGCTCTGCTACAGGCATGTGATGCGCAACAACACTAGAGCAAAACTTTACCATAAATATATGATATACCATACCACTAGAGTAATACCATCGCTAAAAACATGTGATCCCCCACACCAAAGGAGCAATGCTGTACTACAAACATACGATGCACCACACACATGGAGCAATACTCTGCTACAAACATGTAATCCACCACACAACTAGAGCAATGCTTTGCTAAAGAAATCTGATCCATCACACCACTAGCGCAATGCTCTGTTACAAACAAGTGATACACCACACCACTAGCGCAATGCTCTAATAAAATCATATGATCCACCACATCATTAGAGCAATCCTCTGCTACAAACAAGTAATCCATTATACCACTAAAACAATGCTCTGGTACAAACATTAGATTCAACAAACCACTCGCAGAATTCTCTGCTACAAACATGTGATCCATCACAACTTTAGAGCAGTACTCTGCTACAAACATGTGATCCATCACAACTTTAGAACAATACTCCGCTACAAACATGTGATCGACTTCACCACTAGAGCAATGCTGTAATACAAATATGTGATATACCACACCAATGCAGCAATGCCCTACTACCAACATGTGATCCACCACACCAAAAGAGCAATGCTCTGTTAGAAACATGTGATCCACCATACAACTGGAGCAATGCTCTGCTGCAAACATGTGGTCCACCACACCACTAGAAACTACTATAAATATATCCACCACACCACTAGCGCAATGCTCTGATACAAACATGTGGTCCACCATATCTTTAGAGCAATGTTCGGCTGCAAACACGTAATCCACCATACCACTAGAGCATTGCTCTGGTAGAATCATTAGATCCACCACACCACAAGCGCAATGCTCTGCTACAAACATGTGATCCACCACACTACTAGAGCAATGCTCTGCTAAAACATTTGATACACCACACCACTAAAGGAAAGCTCTGCTACAAATATGTGATCCACCACACTTCTGGAGCAATGCTCTGCTACAAACATCTGTTCACCACACCAATAGAGCCTACTACAAATATATCCAGCACATCACTAGCGCAATGCTCTGCTACAAACATGTGATCCACCACATCATTAGAGCAATGCTCTGCTAAAACATTTGATTCACCACACCACTAGAGCAATGCCCTGCTAAAAGCATGTGATTCACAACACCACCAGAGCAATGCTGTACGGCAAATATATGATATACCACACCACTAGACGAATGTCTTGCTACAAACATGTGACCCATCACACCACTAGAGAAGTGCACTGCTACGGACAAGTGATTCGCCACACCACTAGAGCAATGCGCTGCCACAATCATGTGATGCAACACACCACTAGAACAATGCACTGCTACAAACATATGGTCTACCATACCACAAAGCAATGCTCATCTATAAACAGGTGATCCATCACACCAATATATCGATTCTCTGCTACGAATATATGATCCACCACAACACTAGAGCAATTCTCTGCTAAAAACATTTTATAACCCACACCACTACAACAATTCTCTGCTGCAAACATGTGATCCACCACACTAGTAGAGGCAACTAAAACATGTTATCCACTACACCAGTAGAGGCAACTAAAACATGTTATCCACACATATGATCCACCACACCTCTAGAGCAATGCACTGCTAAAAACCTTTGATCCACCACACCAATAAAGGAATCCTCTCCTAAAAACAGTGATTCACCACACCATTGGAGCAATCCTCTGCTACAAACATATGATCCACCACTCCACTGGGGAAATGCTCTGTTTCAAACATGTGATCCACCACACCACCAAAGCAATGCTCTGCCACAAACATGTGATCCACCACACAAAAATGACAATGACCTGCTACAAACATATGATCCACCACACAACTGGAGCAATGCTCTTCTATAAACATGTAATCCACCACACCACCAGAGCAATGCTCAGCTAAAGAAAATGTGATCCACCACACCTCTATCGCAATGCTATGCCATAAACATGTGATACACCAGACCACTAGCGCAATGCTCTGCTAGAAACTTTTAATCCAGCACATCATTAGAGCAATGCTCTGCTAAAAACATTTGATCCACCACACCTCTAGAGCAATACTCTGCTAAATAGAGCAGTGCTCTGCTACAAACATGTGATCCACCACATCGTTAGAACAATGCTCTGCAACAAACGTATGATCCACCACACCTCTTGAGCAATGCACTGCTAAAAACCTTTGATCCACCACACCAATAAAGGAATCCTCTCCTAAAAACGTGATTCACCACATCATTGGAGCAATCCTCTGCTACAAACATATGATCCACCACACCACTAGGGAAATGCTCTGCTACAAACATGTGATCCACCACACCACCAAAGCAATGCTCTGCTACAAACATGTGATCCACCACACCACCAAAGCAATGCTCTGCTACAAACATATGATCCACTACACAACTGGAGCAATGCTCTTCTATAAACATGTAATCCACCACACCACCAGAGCAATGCTCAGCTAAAGAAAATGTGATCCACCACACCTCTATCGCAATGCTATGCTATAAACATGTGATACACCACACCACTAGCGCAATGCTCTGCTAGAAACTTTTAATCCAGCACATCATTAGAGCAATGCTCTGCTACAAACATCTGATCCACCACACCTCTAGAGCAATACTCTGCTAAAAACCTTTGATCCACCACACCAATAAAGGTATCCTTTCCTAAAAACATGTGATTCGCCACACCAATGGAGCAATGCTCTGCTACAAACATATGATCCACTACACCACTAGAGAAATGCTCTGCTACAAACATGTGATCCACCACACCACCAAAGCAATGCTCTGCTACAAACACGTGATTAACCACACCACCAAAGGAATGCTCTACTACAAACATGATATCCAGCACACCACTAGCGTAATGCTCTGCTAAAAGCATGTGATCCACCACATCGTCAGAGCAATGATCTGCCACAAACATGAAATCCACCATACCATTAGAGCAATGCTCTGTTACAAACATTAGATCCACCACACCACTAGAGCAATACTCTGCTACAAACAAGTGATCCACCAAACAAATAGAGCAATGCTTTATTTCAAATATGTGTTCTAACACACCACTGTAGCGATGCTCCGCTATAAGCAAGTGATGCCACCACCACTAGAGCAATACTGTACTACAAATATATGAAATACCACACCACTAGAACAATGCCCTGCCACAAACATGTGATCTACCACACCAAAAGATCAACAGTCTGCTAAAAAAAAAGTGATCCACCACACAACTGGAGGAATGCTCTGCTGCATACATGTAATCCACCACACCAAGGGAGCAATGCTCTGCTACAAACATGCGATACACCACACTACTAGCGCAAAGCTCTGCTACAAACTTGTTATCCACCACACCATTAGAGGAACACTCTGCTACAAACATGTAATCCATAGTACCACTAGAGCAATGCTCAGATACAAACACTAGATCCACCACACCACTGGCACAATGCTCTGGTACAAGCATGTGATCCACCACACCACTAGAGCATTGCTTTGCTACAAAAATGTGATGCACAATACCACTAGATCAATATGATCTTGAGGCCCGTCAGTCAGCCATTTGCATTATGTGACCCATCAACCATCCACTGTGCCATGAGAACCATCAGCTAACCACTGGTGTCATAAGACCCATAAGTCAACCACTGGTGTCATATAACCCATTAAGTCAACCACTGGTGTCATAAGACCCATACGTCAACCACTGTTGTCATAAGATCCATAAGTCAACCACTGTTGTCATGCGACCCATAAGTCAGCCACTGGTGTCATACGACCCATAAGTCAGCCGCTGGTGTCATAAAACCCATAAGTCAACCACTGGTGTCATAAGGTCCATAAGTCAACCACTGGTGTCATACGACCCATAAGACAACCACTGGTGTCATAAGGTCCATAAGTCAACCACTGGTATCATACGACTCATAAGTCAACCATTAATGTCATAGGACCCATAAATCAACCACTGGTGTCATAAGACCCATAAATCAACCACTGGTGTCAAGACCCATAAGTCAACCACTGGTGTCATAAGGTCCATAAGTCAACCACTGGTGTCATACGACCCATAAGTCAACCACTAATGTCATACGACCCATAAGCCAACCACTGGTGTCATAAGACCCATAAATCAACTGCTGGTGTCATAAGATCCATTAGTCAACCACTTGTGTCATAAGACCCATAAATCAACTACTGGTGTCAAGTTCCATTAGTCAACCACTGTTGTCATAAGAAACATAAGTCAACCACTAATGTCATACGACCCATAAGTCAACCATTGTTGTCATAAGACCCACAAGTCAACCATTGGTGTCATGATATGAGTTTACAAATAACGATAAACGTAAGTACATAGTGGGTCAGTTTTTCTCACCTTGTTTGATTTTGACCATTTCAGTAGCGAGTGTGTGAGTAGAATTAGCAACACTGCCAACATCATGCCCAGTGCGGTCCTCTTGATCAATCCTGCCAATACCATGCACTGTGCGGTCCTCTTGTACATTCTTGCAAACGCCATGCACTGTGGGATCGTCTTGATGAATCCTGCCAACACCATGAACTTTGGGATTGTCTTGATCAATCCTGCCAACACCATGCACTGTGGGATCCTCTTCATCAATCCTGCCAACACCATGCAGTGTGGGATCGTCTTGAGCGATTCTGCCAACACCATGCACAGTGGGATCGTCTTGATCAATCCTGCCAACACCATGCACTGTGGGATCTTCTTCATCAATCCTGCCGACACCATGCACTATGGGATCCTCTTTATCAATCCTTCCAACACCATGCACTGTGAAATCTTCTTCACTAACACCACAGTTCCTAGTGAGGTGCACTACACCTGTTTGTCTCTGGTCTTCCCATCTTCACATAATATCAACAAGTTTGACCTGATGTTATGAGGCGACGGTGGCATAGCAGAACCCTACCTTAATATTGTGCAGGTTTTCCTGTACAATATTTATAAATAAGTATCACGGAAAGTTCGTCGGAAATTTACATATAAGAACGTACGCCGACGAGGATATGAAAGAGAAGTTGAAATATCTTTATTGTGGAAGACGTTAAAGCCTGAAAACTAGTCTCATAAGACGAATCAAAGTCTTATAAGTAAGTATTATGATATGAAGAAAATATTACAATAATAACCACAGCCCAGTACAATGTTCTTGAAGTGTCAGATACACTTGACGGGTCTAGTTGATATATTGATCAGTTCTTGTTGTGTCCACGTGATGGGCGACGTTGATATATTGATCAGTTCTTGTTGTGTCCACGTGACGGGCCACATTGATAAATTGATCAGTTATTGTAGTGTCCACATGACGGGCTACGTTGATATATTGATCAGTTGTTGTTGTGTCCACGTGACGGGCCACGCTGATATATTGATCAGTTCTTCTTGTGTCCACGTGACGGGCCATATTGATATATTGATCAGTTCTTGTCGTGTCCACGTGACGGGCCACATTCATATATTTTGATCAGTTCTTGTCGTGTCCACGTGACGGGCCACATTCATATATTTTGATCAGTTCTTGTCGTGTCCACGTGACGGGCCATATTGATATATTGATCAGTTCTTGTCGTGTCAAGGTGACGGACCACATTGATATATTGATCAGTTCTAGTCGTGTCCATGTGAGGGGCCATATTGATATACTGATCAGTTCTTCTCGTGTCCAGGTGGCGGGTTGCGTTGATGTATTGAGCAGTTCTTGGTGTGTCCACGTGACGGGCCACAGTGATATATTGATCAGTTTTTCTCGTGTCCAGGTGACGGGTCACGCTGATATATTGATCAGTTCTTGTTGTGTCCACGTAACGGGTCACATTGATATACAGATCAGTCCTTGTTGTGCCCACTTGACGGGCTACAGTGATATGTTGATCAGTTCTTGTTGTATCCACGTGATGGCCCATATTGATATATTGATCAGTTCTTGTGTCTACGTCACGGACCTCATTGATACATTCATCAGTTCATATTATGTCCACGTGACGGGTTATATTGATATATTGAACAGTTCTTGTTGTGTCCAATTGACGGGCCTCATTGATATATTGATCAGTTCTTGTCGTGTTCACTTGACGGGTCACATTGATATATTGATCAGTCCTTGTGTCCACTTGACGGGCCACATTGATATATTGATCAGTTCTTATTGTGTCCACGTGATAGGCCACGTTGATATATTGATCAGTTCTTGTCGTGTCCAGGTGACGGGTCACGTTGATTTATTAATCAGTTCTTGTTGTGTCCGAGTGGCGGGTCACATTGATATATTAATCAGTCTTTATTGTGTCCATTTGACGGGTTACATTGATATATTGATCAGTTCTTGTATCGACGTGACGGGCCACGTTGATGGATTGACCAGATCTTGTGTCCACGTAACGTGCCACATTATTATCCTGATCAGTTAATGTTGTGTCCACGTGATGGGGCATGTACATATATTTATCAGTTCTTGTTGTGTCCACGTGATGGGCCACATTGATATATTGATCAGTTCATGTTATGTCCAAGTGACGAGATATATTGATATATTGATCGGTTATTGTCGTGTTTATGTGACGGGTCACATTGATATATTGATCAGTCCTTGTGTCCACTTGACGGGACATATTGATATACTGATCAGTTTTTATTGTGTCACGTGACGGGCCACGTTGTTATATTGATCAGTTCTTGTGTCCACGTGACGGGCCACATTTACATACTGATCAGTTCTTGTTGTGTCCACGTGATGGGCCACATTGATATATTGATCAGATCATGTTATGTCCAAGTGACGAGCCATATTCATACATTGATCAGTTCTTGTCGTGTTCATGTGACGAGTCACATTGATATACTGATCAGTCCTTGTGTCCACTTGACAGGCCATATTGATATATTGATCAGTTTTTATTGTGTCACGTGACGGGCCACGTTGGTATACTGATCAGTTCTTGTTGTGTCCACGTGACGTGCCACGTTTATATATTGATCAGTTATTGTTGTCTCCACGTGACTGGCCACGTTGATATATTGATTAGTTCTTGTTTTGTCTACGTGATGGACCATACTGATATATTGATTAGTTCTTGTCGTGTCCACGTGACAGGTCACGTTGATATATTGATCAGTTCTTGTTGTGTCCATGTGACAGGTCACATTGATATATTGATCAGTCCTTGTTGTGTCCACTTGACGTGCCACATTGATATATTGATCAGTTCTTATTGTGTCCACGAAACTGGCCACGTTGATATATTGATCAGTTCTTGTGTCCACGTGACGGGCCGCATTGATATATTGATCAGTTCTTGTGTCTAGGTGACGGGCCACGTTGATATATTCATCAGTTTTTGTTGTGTCCGCGTGACGGGCTATATTAATATACTGATCTGTTCTTGTCGTGTGAAGGTGACGAGCCATATTCATATATTGTTCAGTTCTTGTCGTGTCTATATGAAGGGCCATATTGATATACTGATCATTTCTTGTCGTGTCCAGGTGACGGGCTACGTTGTTGTATTGATCAGTTCTTGTTGTGTCCACGTGAATGGCCATATTTATATATTGATCAGATTTGTTGTGTCCACGTGACGGGCAACGTTGATATATCGATTAGTTCTTGTTCTGTCTACATGATGGACCATATTGATATACTGAATAGTTCTTATCGTGTCCACGTGACATGTCACGTTGATATATTGATCAGTTCTTGTTGTGTACAGATGACGGGTCACATTGATATATTGATCAGTCCTTGTTGTGTCCACGTGACGGGCCACATTGATATAATGATCAGTTCTTGTTGTGTCCATGTGATGGGCTACGTTGATATATTGATCAGCTCTTGCGTCCACGTAACGGGCCACATTGATATATTGATCAATTATTGTTGTGTCCACGTGACGGGCCATGTTGATATAGTGATCAGTTCATGTTGTGTCCACATGACGGGCCAAATTGATATATTGATCGGTTCATGCTGTGTCTACGTGACGGGTCACATCTATACATTGATCAGTTCTTGTCGTGTTCACGTGACAGGTCACATTGATATATTGATCAGTCCTTGTGTCCACTTGACAGGCAACATGGATATATTGATCCTTTCTTATTGTGTCCACGTGACGGGTCACATTGATATATTGATCAATTCCTGTTGTGTCCACGTGACGGGCGATATTGATATATTGATCAGTTATTGTTGTGTCGACGAGACGGGCCACGTTGATATAATGTTCAGTTCTTATTGTGTCCATGTGACGGGTCACATTGATATATTATTCAGTCCTTGTTGTGTCCACTTGACGGGCCACATTGATACATTGATCAGTTCTTGTGTCCAAGAGACGGGCTACGTTGATATATAGATCATTTCTTGTGTCCACGTAACAGGCCACATTGATATATTGATCAGTTGTTGTTGTGTCCACGCGACTGGCCACGTTGATTTATTGATCTGTTCTTGTGTCCACGTGATGGGCCATATTGATATATTGATCAGTTCTTGTCGTGTCCACGTGATAGGCCATATTGATATATTGATCAGTTGCTGTGTCCACGTGAGAGGTCACAATTATATATGGATTAGTTCTTTTTTTTGTCCACGTGTCGGGCCATATTGATATGTTGATCAATTCTTGTTGTGTCCACGTGAAGGGTCGCGTTGATATATTGATTATTTCTTGTTGTGTCCATGTGAAAGGACATATTGATATATTGATCAGTTCTTGTCGTGTCCACGTGACGGGATATAGTGATATATTGATCAGTTCTAATCGTGTCAAGGTGAAGGGCAACACTGATATACTGATAAGTTCTTGTCGTGTCCACGTGACGGGCAATATTGATATATTGATGTGTTCCTGTCTTTCTCCAGGTGACGGTTCACGTTGATGTATTGATCAGTTCTTGTTGTGTCCACTCGACGGGTCACATTGATATACTGATCAGTCCTTGTTGTGTCCACGTGACGGGCCACATTGATATTTTGTACAGTTCTTGTGTCGACGTTACGGGGCACGTTGATATATTGATCAGTTTTTGTTGTGTCCACGTGACGGGCCAGATTGATATATAGATCAGTTCATGTTGTGTCCACGTGACGGGTCATATTGATATATTGATAAGTTCTTGTGTCCATGTGACTGGCCACATTGATATATTGATCAGTTCTTTTCGTGTTCATGTGACGGGTCACATTGATATATTGTTTATTCCTTGTGTCCACTTGACGGGCCATATTGATATATTGATCAGTTCTTATTGTGTCCACATGACGGGCCACATTAATTTATTGATCAGTTCATGTTGTGTCCACGTGACGGGTCACACTGATATATTGATCGGTTTTTGTTGTGTCCACGTGGCGGGCCATATTGATATAATGATCAGTTCTTGTCGTGTTCACGTGACGGGTCACATTGATATATTGATTAGTCCTTGTGCTTTATTGACGGGCCATATTGATATATTGATCAGTTGTTATTGTGTCCATGTGGCGAGCCACATTGATATATTGATCAGTTCTTTTTGTGTCCACGAGACGGACCATTTTCATATATAGATCAGTTCTTATTGTGTCCACGTGACGGGCCACATTGATATATTGATCAGTTCTTATTTTGTCCACGTGACTGGCCACGTTGATATATTGATCAGTTCTCGTTGTGTCCAAGTGACCGGTCACGTTGATATATTCATTATTTTTTGCTGTGTCCACATGACAGGACATATTGATGTATTGATCAGTTTTTGTCGTGTCCACGTGACGGGGCGCATTCATAAATATTGATCACTTTTTGTCGTGTCCACGTGACTGGATATTCTGATATATTGATCAGTTCTTGTCGTGTCAAGGTGACGGGCAACACTGACATATTGATCAGCTCTTGTCGTGTCAAAGTGACGGGCAACAGTGATATATTGATCAGTTCTTGTCGTGTAAACGTGACAGGCCATAGTGATATATTGATCAGTTCCTGTCCTGTCCAGGTGACGGGTTACGTTGATGTATTGATCAGTTCTTGCTGTTTCCACTTGACGGGTCACATTGATATATGGATCAGTCCTTGTTGTGTCCACGTGAAGGGCCACATTGATATCTTGAGCAGTTCTTGTTGTGTCCACGTGACGGGCCACGTTGATATATTGATCAGTTCTTGTTGTGTCTACGTGACGAGCTATATTGATATATTGATCAGTTCATGTTGTGTCCACGCGACGGATCACATTGATATATTGATCAGTCCTTGTTGTGTCCGCGTGACGGGCCATATTGATATATTGATCAGTTCTTGTAGTGTTCACGTGACGGGCCACATTGATAAATTGATAATTTCTTATTTTTTGCACGTGACGGTCCAAGTTGATACACTGGTCAATTCTTGTTGCATCTACGTGACGGGCCACATTGATATATTGATCAGTTATTTTTGTGTCCACGTGAAGGGCCACGTTGATATATTGATCAATTCTTGTTATGTCTACGTGACGGGTCACATTGATATATTGATTAGTCCTTGTTTTCTCCACTGGACGGCCACATTGATATATTGATCAGTTCTTGTTGTGTTAACGTGACGGTCCACGTTGATATATTGTTCAGTTTTTGTGTCCACGTAACGGGCCACATTGATATATTGAACAGTTATTGTTGTGTCCACGTGACGGGCCATTTTGATGTATTGATCAGTTCTTATTGTGTCCACGGGACGAGCCACATTGATATATTGATCAGTTCTTGTTGTGTTAACGTGACGGTCCACGTTGATATATTGTTAAGTTTTTGTGTCCACGTAACGGGCCACATTGATATATTGAACAGTTATTGTTGTGTCCACGTGACGGGCCATTTTGATATATTGATCAGTTCTTATTGTGTCCACGGGACGGGCCACATTGATATATTGATCAATTCTTGTCTCAAGGTGACAGGCCACATTGATGTATGGATAAGTTCTTGTGTCCAGGTGGCGGGTTACCTTGCTGTATTGATCATTCTTGTTGTCGACACGTGACGGGCTACAGTGATATATTGATCAGTTTTTCTCGTGTCCAGGTGACGGGTCACGTTGACATATTGATCAGTTCTTGTGTCCACGTGTTGGGTCACATTGATATATTGATCAGTCCTTGTTGTGTCCACTTGACTTGTTGCAGGGATATATTGATCAGTTCTTACTGTGTCCACGTGACGTGCCACATTGATATATTGATGAGTTCTTGTGTGTATGTCACGGGCCACATCGAAATATTGATCAGTTTTTGTGGTGTCCACCTGACGGGCCATGTTGATATACTGATCAGTTCTTGTTGTGTCCACGCGACGGGCGACATTGATATATCCATCAGTTCATTTTATGTCCACGTGACAGGTCACATCGATATATTGATCAATTCTTGTGTCCAATAGACGCTCCACATCGATATATTGATCAGTTTTTGTAGTGTCAGTGTGACGGGTCACATTGATATATTGATCAGTTCTTGTGTCTAATTGACGGGCCACATTAATATATTGATCAGTTCTTGTCGTGTTCACTTGGCGGATCACACTGATACATTGATCAGTCCTTGTTTCTACTTGACGGGCCACATTGATATATCAATCAGTTCTTATTGTGTCCACGTGACTGGCCACGTTGATATATTGATCAGTTCTTGTTGTGTCCACGTGACGGGCCTTATTTATATATTGATAAGTTACAGTTGTATCCACGTAACGGCCCACGTTGATATATTGATCAGTTTTTGTTGTGTCTGCGTGACTGGCCATATAGATATACTGATCTGTCCTTGTCGTGTCAAGGTGACGGGCAATATTCATATATTGATCCGTTCTTGTCGTGTTTATATGAAGGGCCACATAGATGTACTGGTCATTTCCTGTCGTATCCACGAGGCAGGTTACTTTCATGTATTGATCAGTTCTTGTGTCCACGTGACGGGCCACAATGATATATTGATCAGTTCTTGTGCCTACGTGACGGGCGATATTGATATGATGATCAGTTCATGTTGTGTTCACGTGACGAGTCACATTGATGTATTTATCAGTTCTTGTTGTGTCAACATGACGGGCCACATTGATATATTGATCAGTTCTTGTCGTTTTCATGTGACGGGTCACATTGATATATTGATCAGTTCTTGTGTCCAATTGATGGGAAACATTGATATATTGATCAGTTCTTGTCGTGTTCACTTCACGGATCACATTGACATATTGATCAGTCCTTCTGTCCACTTCACGAACCACATTGATATATTGATCAGTTCTTATTGTGTCACTGATATATTGATCAGTTTTTGTCGTGTCAAGGTGACGGGCATCACTGATATATTGATCAGTTTTTGTCGTGTCCACGTGACAAGCCATATTGATATATTGATCCGTTCCTGTCGTGTCCAGGTGACGGGTTACGTTGATGTATTGATCAGTTGTTGTTGTTTCCACTTGACGGGTCACATTGATACATGGATCAGTCCTTGTTGTGTCCACGTGACGGGCCACATTGATATTTTGAGCAGTTCTTGTTGTGTCAACGTGACGGGCCACGTTGATATATTGATCAATTCTTGTGTCTACGTGACGGTCCATATTGATATATTGACCAGTTTATGTTGTGTCCACGTGACCGGTCACATTGATATATTGATCAGTTCTTGTGTCCAAATGACGGGCCGTATTGATATATTGATCAGTTCTTGTGTCCAAATGACGGGCCGTATTGATATATTGATCAGTTCTTGTCGTGTTCACGTGATGGACCACTTTGATATATTGGTCAGTTTCTATTGTTTGCACGTGACGGGCCATGTTGATACATTGTCAGTTCTCGTTGTGTCCACGTGACGGGCCACATTGATATATTGATCAGTTATTTTTGTGTCCACGTGAAGGGCCACGTTGATATATTGATCAGCTTTTGTTGTGTCCACTTGACGGGCTAGTTTGATATATTGGTCAGTTCTTGTGTCAAGGCGAAGGGGCACATTGATATATTGATCAGTTCTTATCGTGTCAAGGAGAAGGGGCACATTGATATATTGATATGTTCTTGTCGTGTCCACATGAGGGTCCATATTGATATACTGATCACTTCCTGTCCTGTCCAGGTGAAGGGTTACGTTGATGTGTTGATTTGTTCTTGTGTCCACGTGACGGGGCACATTGATATATTAATCAGTACTTGTCTTGTACTGGCAATTGGTCACGTTGATACATTGGTTAGTTCTTGTTGTGTCTACGTGACGGGTCACATTGATATATTGATTAGTCCTTGTTTTTTTCCACTGGACGGGCCACATTGATATATTGATCAGCTCTTGTGTCCACGTGACGGTCCACGTTGATGTATTGTTCAGTTTTTGTGTCCACGTAACGGGCCACATTGATATATTGAACAATTTTTGTTGTGCCCACGTGACGGGCCATTTTGATATATTGATCAGTTCTTATTGTGTCCACGTGACGGGCCACATTGATATATTGATCAGTTCTTGTCGTGCCAAGGTGACGGGCCACACTGATGTGTGGATAAGTTCTTGTCGTGTCCAAATGGCGGGTTACGTTGCTGTATTGATCAGTTCTTGTTGTCCATGGGACGGGGTACAGTGATATATTGATTAATTTTTCTCGAGTCTAGGTGACGGGTCACGTTGATATATCCATCAGTTCTTGTTGTGTCCACGTGACGAGTCACATTGATATATCGATCAATCCTTGTTGTGTCCACTTGACGGGCTACAGGGATATATTGACCAGTTCTTGTTGTGTCCACCTGAATGGCCACATTAGGATATTGATCAGTTCTTGTGTCTACGTCACGGGCCATATCAATATAGTTATCTGTTTATGTAGTGTCCACGTGACGGGCCACGTTGATATATTGATCAGTTCTTGTTTTGTCCAAGTGACTGGTCACGTTGATGTATTGATTATTTCTTGTTGTGTCCACATTACAGGACATATTGATATAATGATCAGTTCTTTTCGTGTCCACGTGACAGGGCACATTCATATATATTGATCAGTTCTTATCGTGTCCACGTGACTGGATATACTGATATATTGATCAGTTCTTTTCGTGTCAAGGTGACGGGTAACATTGATATATTGATCAGTTCTTGTCGTGTCAAGGTGACGGGCAACACTGATATATTGATCAGTTCTTGTCATGTCCACGTGACAGGCCATATTGATATATTGATCAGTTCCTGTCGTGTCTAGGTGACGGGTTTCGTTGATGTATTGATCAGTCTTTTTGTTTCCACTTGACGGGTCACATTCTTATATTGACCAGTCTTTGTTGTGTCCACGTGACGGGCCACATTGATATTTTGAGCAGTTTTTGTTGTGTCGACGTGACGGGCCGCGTTGATATATTGATCAGTTCTTGTTGTGTCTACGTGACGGGCCATATTAGTATATTGATCAGTTCTTGTTTCTACGTCACGGGCCATATTGATATATTTATCAGTTTTTGTAGTGTCCACGTGACGGGCCATGTCGATATACTTATCAGTTCTTGTTGTGTCCATGCGACGGGCCACATTGATATATTGATCAGTTCATGTTATGTCCACGTGCCGGGTCAACTTGATATATTGATCAGCTATTGTGTCCAATTGACGGGCCACATTGATATACTGATCAGTTCTTGTCATTTTCACTTAATGGATCGCATTGATATATTGATCATTCCTTGTGTCCACTTGACGGGACGCATTGATACATTGATCAGTTCTTAATATGTCCACGTGACTGGCCACATTGATATATTGATCAGTTCTTGTTGTGCCCACACGACAGGACACATTGACATATTGATCAGTTATTGTTGTATCCACGTGACGGGCCACGTTGACATATTGATCAGTTTTTGTTGCTTCCGCGTGACGGGCCATATAGATATACTGATCTGTTCTTGTCGTGTCGAGGTGACGGGCCATATTCATATATTGATCAGTTTTCGTCTTTTCTATATGAAGGGCCATACTGATATACTGATCATTTCTAGACGTGTCCACGTGGCGGGCTACGTTGATGTAATGATCAGTTCTTGTTGTGGCCACGTGACGGGTCACGTTGATATATTGATCATTTCTTGTTATGTCTACGTGGCAGGCGATATGGATATGTTGATCGGTTCATGTTGTGTCCACGTGACGGGTCACATTGATATATTGATCAGTTCTTGTTCTGTCCACGTGACTGGTCACGTTGATGTATTTATTATTTCTTGTTGTGTCCGCATGACAGGACATATTGATATATTCATCAGTTCTTCTCGTGTCCACGTGACGGGATATGCTGATATATTGATCAGTTCTTTTCGTGTCAAGGTGACGGGCAACACTGATATATTGATCAGTCCTTGTCGTGTCAAGGTGACGGGTAACACTGATATATTGATCCGTTCCTGTCGTGTCCAGGTGATAGGTTTCGTTGATGTATTGATCAGTTCTTTTTGTTTCCACTTGACGGGTCTCATTGATGTATTGATCAGTCCTTGTTGTGTCCACGTGACGGGCCACATTGATATTTTGAGCAATTCTGGTTTTGTCGACGTGACGGGCCGCGTTCATATATTGATCAGTTCTTGTGTCTACGTGAAGGCCAGACTGATATATTGATCAGTTCATGTTGTGTCCACGTGACGGGTCACATTGATATACTGATCAGTTGTTGTTGTGTCCACTTGATGGGCTAGAGGGATATATTGATCAGTTCTTGTTGTGTCCACCTGGAGCGCTACATTAGTATATTGATCAGTTCTTGTGTCTACATCAGGGGCCATATTGATATATTGATCAGATTTTGTAGTGTCCACGTGACGGGCCATGTTGATATAGTGATCAGTTCTTGTTGTGTCCACTCGACGGGCCACATTGATATATTGGTCAGCTCATGTTATGTCCACGTGACGGGTCAACTTGATATATTGATCAGTTCTTGTGTCCAATTGCCGGGCCACATTGATATATTGATAATTTCCTGTCGTGTTCACTTGACGGATCACATTGACATATTGATCAGTCCTTGTGTCCACTTGATTGGCCACATTGATATATTGATCAGTTCTTATTGTATTCACGTGACTGGCCAAGTTGATATATTGATCAGTTCTTGTTGTGTCCACATGACAGGCCACATTGATATATTGATCAGTTATTATTGTATCCACATGACGGGCCACGTTGATATAATGATCAGTTTTTCTTGCTTCCGCGTGACGGGCCATATAAATATACTGATCTGTTCTTCTCGTGTCAAGGTAACGGGCCATATTCATATATTGATCCGTTCTTGTCTTGTCTATATGAAGGGCCATACTGATGTACTGATCATTTCCTGTCGTGTCCACACGGCGGGTTACGTTGATATATTGATCAATTCTTGTCGTTTCCAGGTGACGGGTCACGTTGATATATTGATCATATCTTGTTATGTCTACGTGGCGGGCGATAATGATATGTTGATCAGTTCATGTTGTGTCCACGTGACGGGTCACTTTGATATATTGATCAGTTCTTGTTATGTCCACATGATGGGCCACACTGATATATTGATCAGTTATTGTCGTGTTCATGTGAAGGGTCACATTGATAAATTGATCAGTTCTTATTGTGTCCAATTGACTGGCCACATTGATATATTGAGCAGTTCTTGTTGTGCTCACATGATGGATCACACTGATATATTGATCAATTCTTGTGTCCACTTAACGAGCCGTATTGATATATTGATCACTTCTAATTGTGTCCACGTGACTGGCCACGTTGATATATTTATCAGTTCTTGTATCCATGGGACCGGTCACGTTGATATATTGATTATTTCTTGTTGTTTCCACATGATAGGACATATTGATATATTGATGAGTTCTTGTTGTGTCCACGTGACGGGGCACATTCATATATATTGATGAGTTCTTGTTGAGTCCACGTGACGGGATATACTGATATATTGATCAGTTCTTGTCGTGTCAAGGCGACGGGTCACTTTGATATATTGATCAATTCTTGTCGTGTCCAAATGAAGTTCCATATTGATATACTGATCAGTTCCTGTCCTCTCTAGATGAGGGGTTACATTGCTGTTCAGTTCTTGTTGTGTCCACGTGACGGGCCACAGTGATATATCAATCAGTTCTTGTCGTGTCCAGGTAATAGGTCACGTTGATATATTGGTCAGTTCTTGTTGTGTCCACGTGATGGGTCACATTGATATATTGATTAGTCCTTATTTTGCCCATTGGACGGGCCACATTGATATATTGATCAGTTCTTGTTTTGTCCACGTGACGGTCCACGTTGATATATTGTTAATTTCTTGTGTAAACGTAACGGGCCACATTGATATGTTGCACAGTTACTGTTGTGTCCACGCGACGGGCCATGTTGATATATTGATCAGTTCATGCTGTGTCCACGTGACGGGCTACATTGATGTATTGATCAGTTCATGTTGTGTCCACGTGAAGGGTCACATTGATATGTTGAACAATTACTGTTGTATCCACGTGACGGGCCATGTTGACATATTGGTGAGTTCTTGTGTTCACGTGACAGGTCACATTAATATATTGATTAGTGCTTTTGTGTACGTGACGGGCCTTACTGATATATTGATCAGTTCGTATTGTCTCTACTTGAAGAGACACATTGATATATTAATCAGTTCTTGTTGTGTCCACGTGACGGGCCATATTGATATATTGATTAGTTCTTGTAGTGTTCACGTGACGGGTCACATTGATGTATTGATTAGTCCTTGTGTGTACTTGACGGGTCACATTGATATATTGATTAGTCCTTGTGTGTTCTTTACGGGCCATATTGATATATCGATCAGTTGTTATTGTGTCCATGTGAAGGGCCACGTTGATATATTTATTAGTTCTTGTTATGTCCACGTGACAGGTTAGATTGATATATTGATCAGTCATTGTTGTGTCCACGTGATGAGGCACGTTGATATATTGATCAGTTTTTGTGTCCAAGTGATGGGACACATTGATATATTGGTCAGTTCTAGTCGTGTTAAGGTGACGGGACATATTGATATAATGATATGTTCTTGTCGTGTCCACTTAACATGTCACATTGATTTATTGATCAGGTCGTGTTGTGTCCAAGTGACGGGCACATTGATATATTGATCAGTTCTTGTCGTGTCCACGTGATGGCCCGTATGGACATATTGATAGTCCTTTTCGTGTCCACGTGACGGGCCATATTGATATATTGATCAGTTCTTGTTGTGTTAAAGTGACAGGTCACATTGATATATTGATAAGTTCTTTTTTGTGTCCACGTGACAGGACACATTGATATGTTGATCAGCTCTCGTCGTGTCCACTTGACGGGTCGCATTGGTATGTTGATTAGTTCTTGTCGTGTCCGGGTGACTGGCCGCATTGATATATTGGTCAGTTTTTGTCGTGTCCACGTGTTGGGCCATACTGATATACTGATCAGTTCTTGTCGTGTCCATGTGACGGGACATATTGATATACTGATCAGTTCCTGTCGTGTCCACGTGACTGGTTACGTTGATGTATTGATAAGTTCTTGTGTCCATGTGACGGACCACATTGAAATATTGATCAGATTTTCTCGTGTCCAGGTGACGGGTCACGTTGATGTATTGTTCAGTTCCCTTTGTGTCCACGTGACGGGTCACATTAATATATTGATCAGTCCTTGTGTCCACTTGACGGGACACATTGATATATTGATCAGCTCTTGTGTCCACGATATGCGCCACGTTGATATATTGATCAGTTCTTGTGTCCACATAACGGGCCACATTGATACACTGATCAATTATTGTTGTGTCCACGTGACGGGCTATATTGATATATTGATCACTTCATGTTGTGTCCACGTGACAGGTTGTATTGATATATTGATCAGTTCTTGTTGTAGCCATGTGACGGCCCACATTCATATATTGATCAGTTCTTGTCATGTTCACGTGACAGGTCACATTGATGTATTGATCTGTCCTTGTGTCCACTTGACGGGCCACATTGATATATTGATATCTTCTTATTGTGTCCACGTGACGCGCCACGTTGATATACTGATCAGTTCTTCTTGTGTCCACGTGACGGGCCACATTGATATATTGTTCAGTTATTGTTGCGTCCACGTGTCGGGCTACGTTGCTATATTCATCAGTTCTTGTTGTGTCAACATGACGGGCCATATTGATATATTGATCAGTTCTTGTCGTGTCAAGGTGACGGGCCACATTGATGTATTGATTTGTTCATGTTATGTCAACGTGACGGGTCACATTGATATATTGATCAGTTCTTGTTATGTCCAATTAACGGGCCATTTGACGGGTCATATTGATATATTGATCAGTTCATGTTATGTCAACGTGAAGGGTCACATTGATATATTGATTCATTATTGTTGTGTACTCGTTACGGGCTACGCTGCTATATGGATCAGTTCTTGTTGTGTCCACATGACGGGCCATATTGATATATTGATCAGTTTTTGTCGTGTCAAGGTGACGGGCTACATTGATATCTTGATAAGTTCTTGTCGATTCCAGCTGGAGGGTTATGTTGATGTATTGATCAGTTCTTGTTGTATCCACTCGATGGGCGTCAGTGATATATTGATCAGTTTTTCTCGTGTCCAGGTGACGGGTCACGTTGATATATTCATCAATTCTTGTTGTGTACACTTGACGGGCTACAGTGATATATTGATCAGTTCTTGTGTCCATGTGACGGCCACAGTAATACATTGTTCAGTTCTTGTGTCTACGTCACGGACCACAATGATATATTGATTAGTTATTGTTGTGTCCACGTGACGGACCATATTAATATATTGATCAGTTCTTGTTGTGTCCACATGACGGGCCACATTGATGTATTGATCAGTTCATGTGTCAACGTGACGGGTCACATTGATATGTTGATCAGTTTTTGTGTCCAATTGACGGGCCAAATTGATATATTCAGCAGTTCTTGTTATGTTTATTTGACGGATCACATTGATGTATTGCTCAGTCCTTGTGTCCATTTGACGGGCCACATTGATATACTGATCAGTTTTAGTTGTGTCCACGTGACTGGCCACGTTGATATATTGATCAGTTCTTGTGTCCACGTGACAGGCCACATTTATATATTGATCAGTTATTGTTGTCTCCACGTGACGGGCCACGTTGATATATTGATTAGTTCTTGTTTTGTCCACGTGATGGGCCATATTGATATATTGATTAGTACTTCTCGGGTCCACGTGACAGGTAACATTGATATATTGATCAGTTCTTGTTGTGTCCACGTGATGGGCCACGTTGGTATATTGATTAGTTCTTGTGTCCACGTAACGGGCCACATCGATATATTGATCAATTATTGTTGTGTCCACGTGACGGACCATGCTGATATAGTAATCAATTCATGTTGTGTCCAAGTGACGGGCCACATTGATATATTGACCAGTTATTGTTGTATCCACGAGACAGGCCACGTTGATATATTGATCAGTTTTTGTTGTGTCTGCGTGACGAGCCACATAGATATACTGGTCTGTTCTTGTCGTTTCAAGGTGACGGCCCATATTCATATATTGATCAGATCTTGTGTCTATATGGAGGGCCATATTGATATACTGATCATTTCCTGTCGTGTCCACGTGGCGGGTTAGGTTGATGTACTGATCAGTTCTTGTTGTGTCTACGTGACGGGCGATATTGATATGTTGATTAGTTCATGTTTTGTCCACGTGACGGGTCACATTGATATATTGATCAGTTCTTGTGTCCACGTGCCGGGCCACATTGACATATTGATCATTTCTTGTCAAGTTCATGTGACGGGTCACATTGATATATTGATCAGTTCTTGTTGTGTCTAATTGGCGGGCCACATTGATATATATATCAGTTCTTGTCTTGTTCATTTGACGGATCACAATGATATATTGATCATTCCTTGTGTCCACTTGACAAGCCATATTGATATATTGATCAGTTCTTATTGTGTCCACATGCCTGGCCACGTTGATATATTGATCAGTTCTTGTTGTGTCTCCATGACCGGTCACGTTGATATATTGATTATTTCTTGTTGTGTCCACATGACGGGACATACTGATATATTGAACAGTTCTTGTCGTGTCCACGTGACGGGGCACATTCATATATATTGATCAGTTCCTGTCGTGTCCACGTGACGGGATATAGTGATATATTGATCAGTTCTTGTCGTGTCAAGGTGACCGGCAACACTGATATACTGATCAGTTCTTGTCGTGTCAAGATGATGGGCAACACTGATATATTGATCAGTTCTTGTCGTGTCACGGTGACGGGCAACACTGATATATTGATCAGTTCTTGTCGTGTGAAGGTGACTGGCAACACTGATGTATTGATCAGTTCTTGTCGTGTCCACGTGACGGGCAATATTGATATATTGATCAGTTCCCGTCGTGTCCAGGTGACGGGTTACGTTTATGTATTGATCAGTTCTTGTTGTTTCCATTTGACTTGTCACATTGATAAATTGATCAGTCCTTGTGTCCACGTGACGGGCCACATTGATATTTTGAGCAGTTCTTCTGTCGACGTGACGGGCCACGTTGATATATTGATCAGTTCTTGTTGTGTCTACGTGACGGGTTATATTGATATATTGATCAGTTAATGTTGTGTCAACCTGACGGACCACATTGATATATTGATCAGTTCTTATTGTGTGCACATGACGGGCAATGTTGATATATTGATTAGTTCTTGTTGTGTCCACGTGACAGGCCACATTGATATATTGATCAGTTATTTTTGTGTCCACGTGAAGGGCGACGTTGATATATTGATCAGTTCTTGTTGTGTCCTCTTGACGAGCAATATTGATATAATGATTAGCTCTTGTCGTGTCAAGGCGAAGGGCCACATTGATATATTGATAAGTTCTTGTCGTGTCTACATGAAGCTCCCTATTGATATACTGATCAGTTCCTGTCATGTCAAGGTGAGGGGTTACATTGATGTATTGATCAGTTCTTGTTTTGTCCACGTGACGGCCCACATTGATATTTGGTGTGTTCTCGTGTCCACGTGACGGGCCATATTGATATATTGATTCATCAGTTCTTGTCGTGTCTAGGTAACAGGTCACGTTGATATATTGGTCAGTTCTTGTTGTGTCTACGTGACGGGTCACATTGATGTATTGATTAGTCCTTGTTTTGTCCACTGGACGGGCCACATCGATATATTGATCAGTTCTTGTTGTGTCCACGCGACGGTCCATTTTGATGTATTTTTCAGTTCTTGTGTTCACGTAACGGGCCACATTGATATATTGAACAGTTTTTGTTGTGTCCACGTGACGGGCCATGTTGACATATTGATCAGTTCTTGCTGTGTCTACGTGATGGGCCACATTTATAAATTGATCAGTTCTTGTTGTGTTCATGTGACGGGTCACACTGATATATTGATCAGTTCTTGTTGTGTCCAATTGACGGGCCACATTAATGTATTGATCAGTTCTAGTCGTGTTCACTTGATGGATCACATTGATTAGTGCTTTTGTCCACTTGACGAGCCACATTGATATACTGATCAGTAATTATTGTGTTCACGTGACTGGCCACGTTGATGTATGGATTAGGTCTTGTTGTGTCCACGTGACGGGCCACATTGATACATTAATCAGTTCTTGTCGTGTCCAGGTAACAGGTCACGTTGATATATTGGTCAGTTCTCGTTGTGTCCATTTGACGGGTCACATTGATATATTGATTAGTCCTTGATTCGTCCACTGGACGTGCCACATTGATATATTGATCAGTTCTTGTTGTGTCCACGTGATGGTCCACGTTGATATATTGATCAATTCTTGTGTCTACGTGACGGTCCATATTGATATATTGACCAGTTTATGTTGTTGTCCACGTGACCGGTCACATTGATATATTGATCAGTTCTTGTGTCCAAATGACGGGCCGTATTGATATATTGATCAGTTCTTGTGTCCAATGACGGGCCGTATTGATATATTGATCAGTTCTTGTCGTGTTCACGTGATGGACCACTTTGATATATTGATCAGTTCTTATTGTTTGCACGTGACGGTCCATGTTGATACAATGATCAGTTCTTGTTGTGTCCACGTTACGGGCCACATTGATATATTGATCAGTTATTTTTGTGTCCACGTGAAGGGCCACGTTGATATATTGATCAGCTTTTGTTGTGTCCACTTGACGGGCTAGTTTGATATATTGGTCAGTTCTTGTGTCAAGGCGAAGGGGCACATTGATATATTGATCAGTTCTTATCGTGTCAAGGAGAAGGGGCACATTGATATATTGATATGTTCTTGTCGTGTCCACATGAGGGTCCATATTGATATACTGATCACTTCCTGTCCTGTCCAGGTGAAGGGTTACGTTGATGTGTTGATTTGTTCTTGTGTCCACGTGGACGGGGCACATTGATATATTAATCAGTACTTGTCTTGTACTGGCAATTGGTCACGTTGATACATTGGTTAGTTCTTGTTGTGTCTACGTGACGGGTCACATTGATATATTGATTAGTCCTTGTTTTTTTCCACTGGACGGGCCACATTGATATATTGATCAGCTCTTGTGTCCACGTGACGGTCACGTTGATGTATTGTTCAGTTTTTGTGTCCACGTAACGGGCCACATTGATATATTGAACAATTTTTGTTGTGCCCACGTGACGGGCCATTTTGATATATTGATCAGTTCTTATTGTGTCCACGTGACGGGCCACATTGATATATTGGATCAGTTCTTGTCGTGCCAAGGTGACGGGCCCACACTGATGTGTGGATAAGTTCTTGTCGTGTCCAAATGGCGGGGTTTCGTTGCTGTATTGATCAGTTCTTGTTGTCCATGGGACGGGGTACGTGTAATTGATTAATTTTTCTCGAGTCTAGGTGAGGGTCACGTTGATATATCCATCAGTTCTTGTTGTGTCCACGTGACGAGTCACATTGATATATCGATCAATCCTTGTTGTGTCCACTTGACGGGCTACAGGGATATATTGACCAGTTCTTGTTGTGTCCACCTGAATGGCCACATTAGGATATTGATCAGTTCTTGGGTCTACGGTCACGGGCCATATCAATATATAGTTATCTGTTTATGTAGTGTCCACGTGGGCGGGCCCGTTGATATATTGATCAGTTCTTGTTTTGTCCAAGTGACTGGTCCACGTTGATGTATTGATTATTTCTTGTTGTGTCACATTACAGGACATATTTGATATAATGATCAGTTTTTTTCGTGTCCACGTGACAGGGCACTTCATATATATTGATCAGTTCTTATCGTGTCCACGTGACTGGATATACTGATATATTGATCAGTTCTTTTCGTGTCAAGGTGACGGGTAACATTGATATATTGATCAGTTCTTGTCGTGTCAAGGTGAGGGCAACACTGATATTGATCAGTTTTGTCATGTCCACGTGACAGGCCATATTGATATATTGATCAGTTCCTGTGTGTCTAGGTGACGGGTTTCGTTGATGTATTGATCAGTCTTTTTGTTTCCCCTTGCGGGTCACATTCTTATATTGACCAGTCTTTGTTGTGTCCACGTGACGGGCCACATTGATTTTTGAGCAGTTTTTGTTGTGTCGACGTGACGGGCCCCGTTGATTTTTTTGATCAGTCTTGTTGTGTCTCGTGACGGGCCATATTAGTATATTGGGTCAGTTCTTGTTTCTACGTCACGGGCCATATTGATTATTTATCAGTTTTTTTAGTGTCCACGTGACGGGCCATGTCGATATATTATCAGTTCTTGTTGTGTCCATGCGACGGGCCACATTGATATATTGATCAGTTCATGTTATGTCCACGTGCCGGGTCAACTTGATATATTGATCAGCTATTGTGTCCAATTGACGGGCCACATTGATATACTGATCAGTTCTTGTCATTTTCACTTAATGGATCGCATTGATATATTGATCATTCCTTGTGTCCACTTGACGGGACGCATTGATACATTGATCAGTTCTTAATATGTCCATGTGACTGGCCACATTGATATATTGATCAGTTCTTGTTGTGCCCACACGACAGGACACATTGACATATTGATCAGTTATTGTTGTATCCACGTGACGGGCCACGTTGACATATTGATCAGTTTTTGTTGCTTCCGCGTGACGGGCCATATAGATATACTGATCTGTTCTTGTCGTGTCGAGGTGACGGGCCATATTCATATATTGATCAGTTTTCGTCTTTTCTATATGAAGGGCCATACTGATATACTGATCATTTCTAGACGTGTCCACGTGGCGGGCTACGTTGATGTAATTTATCAGTTCTTGTTGTGGCCACGTGACGGGTCACGTTGATATATTGATCATTTCTTGTTATGTCTACGTGGCAGGCGATTATGGATATGTTGATCGGTTCATGTTGTGTCCACGTGACGGGTCACATTGATATATTGATCAGTTCTTGTTCTGTCCACGTGACTGGTCACGTTGATGTATTTATTATTTCTTGTTGTGTCCGCATGACAGGACATATTGATATATTATCAGTTCTTCTCGTGTCCACGTGACGGGATATGCTGATATATTGATCAGTTTCTTTTGTGTCAAGGTGACGGGCAACACTGATATATTGATCAGTCCTTGTCGTGTCAAGGTGACGGGTAACACTGATATATTGATCCGTTCCTGTCGTGTCCAGGTGATAGGTTTCGTTGATGTATTGATCAGTTCTTTTTGTTTCCATTGACGGGTTCATTGATGTATTGATCAGTCCTTGTTGTGTCCACGTGACGGGCCACATTGATATTTTGAGCAATTCTGGTTTTGTCGACGTGACGGGCCGCGTTCATATATTGATCAGTTCTTGTGTCTACGTGAAGGCCAGACTGATATATTGATCAGTTCATGTTGTGTCCACGTGACGGGTCACATTGATATACTGATCAGTTGTTGTTGTGTCCACTTGATGGGCTAGAGGGATATATTGATCAGTTCTTGTTGTGTCCACCTGGAGCGCTACATTAGTATATTGATCAGTTCTTGTGTCTACATCAGGGGCCATATTGATATATTGATCAGATTTTGTAGTGTCCACGTGACGGGCCATGTTGATATAGTGATCAGTTCTTGTTGTGTCCACTCGACGGGCCACATTGATATATTGGTCAGCTCATGTTATGTCCACGTGACGGGTCAACTTGATATATTGATCAGTTCTTGTGTCCAATTGCCGGGCCACATTGATATATTGATAATTTCCTGTCGTGTTCACTTGACGGATCACATTGACATATTGATCAGTCCTTGTGTCCACTTGATTGGCCACATTGATATATTGATCAGTTCTTATTGTATTCACGTGACTGGCCAAGTTGATATATTGATCAGTTCTTGTTGTGTCCACATGACAGGCCACATTGATATATTGATCAGTTATTATTGTATCCACATGACGGGCCACGTTGATATAATGATCAGTTTTTCTTGCTTCCGCGTGACGGGCCATATAAATATACTGATCTGTTCTTCTCGTGTCAAGGTAACGGGCCATATTCATATATTGATCCGTTCTTGTCTTGTCTATATGAAGGGCCATACTGATGTACTGATCATTTCCTGTCGTGTCCACACGGCGGGTTACGTTGATATATTGATCAATTCTTGTCGTTTCCAGGTGACGGGTCACGTTGATATATTGATCATATCTTGTTATGTCTACGTGGCGGGCGATAATGATATGTTGATCAGTTCATGTTGTGTCCACGTGACGGGTCACTTTGATATATTGATCAGTTCTTGTTATGTCCACATGATGGGCCACACTGATATATTGATCAGTTATTGTCGTGTTCATGTGAAGGGTCACATTGATAAATTGATCAGTTCTTATTGTGTCCAATTGACTGGCCACATTGATATATTGAGCAGTTCTTGTTGTGCTCACATGATGGATCACACTGATATATTGATCAATTCTTGTGTCCACTTAACGAGCCGTATTGATATATTGATCACTTCTAATTGTGTCCACGTGACTGGCCACGTTGATATATTTATCAGTTCTTGTATCCATGGGACCGGTCACGTTGATATATTGATTATTTCTTGTTGTTTCCACATGATAGGACATATTGATATATTGATGAGTTCTTGTTGTGTCCACGTGACGGGGCACATTCATATATATTGATGAGTTCTTGTTGAGTCCACGTGACGGGATATACTGATATATTGATCAGTTCTTGTCGTGTCAAGGCGACGGGTCACTTTGATATATTGATCAATTCTTGTCGTGTCCAAATGAAGTTCCATATTGATATACTGATCAGTTCCTGTCCTCTCTAGATGAGGGGTTACATTGCTGTTCAGTTCTTGTTGTGTCCACGTGACGGGCCACAGTGATATATCAATCAGTTCTTGTCGTGTCCAGGTAATAGGTCACGTTGATATATTGGTCAGTTCTTGTTGTGTCCACGTGATGGGTCACATTGATATATTGATTAGTCCTTATTTTGCCCATTGGACGGGCCACATTGATATATTGATCAGTTCTTGTTTTGTCCACGTGACGGTCCACGTTGATATATTGTTAATTTCTTGTGTAAACGTAACGGGCCACATTGATATGTTGCACAGTTACTGTTGTGTCCACGCGACGGGCCATGTTGATATATTGATCAGTTCATGCTGTGTCCACGTGACGGGCTACATTGATGTATTGATCAGTTCATGTTGTGTCCACGTGAAGGGTCACATTGATATGTTGAACAATTACTGTTGTATCCACGTGACGGGCCATGTTGACATATTGGTGAGTTCTTGTGTTCACGTGACAGGTCACATTAATATATTGATTAGTGCTTTTGTGTACGTGACGGGCCTTACTGATATATTGATCAGTTCGTATTGTCTCTACTTGAAGAGACACATTGATATATTAATCAGTTCTTGTTGTGTCCACGTGACGGGCCATATTGATATATTGATTAGTTCTTGTAGTGTTCACGTGACGGGTCACATTGATGTATTGATTAGTCCTTGTGTGTACTTGACGGGTCACATTGATATATTGATTAGTCCTTGTGTGTTCTTTACGGGCCATATTGATATATCGATCAGTTGTTATTGTGTCCATGTGAAGGGCCCACGTTGATATATTTATTAGTTCTTGTTATGTCCACGTGACAGGTTAGATTGATATATTGATCAGTCATTGTTGTGTCCACGTGATGAGGCACGTTGATATATTGATCAGTTTTTGTGTCCAAGTGATGGGACACATTGATATATTGGTCAGTTCTAGTCGTGTTAAGGTGACGGGACATATTGATATAATGATATGTTCTTGTCGTGTCCACTTAACATGTCACATTGATTTATTGATCAGGTCGTGTTGTGTCCAAGTGACGGGCACATTGATATATTGATCAGTTCTTGTCGTGTCCACGTGATGGCCCGTATGGACATATTGATAGTCCTTTTCGTGTCCACGTGACGGGCCATATTGATATATTGATCAGTTCTTGTTGTCTTAAAGTGACAGGTCACATTGATATATTGATCAGTTCTTTTTGTGTCCACGTGACAGGACACATTGATATGTTGATCAGCTCTCGTCGTGTCCACTTGACGGGTCGCGTTGATATATTGATTAGTTCTTGTCGTGTCTGGGTGACTGGCCGTATTGATATATTGGTCAGTTTTTGGCGTGTCCACGTGTTGGGCCATACTGATATACTGATCGGTTCTTGTCGTGTCCACGTGACGGGACATACTGATATACTGATCAGTTCCTGTCGTGTCCACGTGACTGGTTACGTTGATGTATTGGTAAGTTCTTGTTGTGTCCACGTGACGGAACACATTGATATATTGATCAGATTTTTTCGTGTCCAGGTGACGGGTCACGTTGGTGTATTGTTCAGTTCTTGTTGTGTCCACGTGACGGGTCACATTGATATATTGATCAGTCCTTGTGTCCACTTGACGGGACACATTGATATATTGATCAGCTCTTGTGTCCACGATATGCGCCACGTTGATATATTGATCAGTTCTTGTGTCTACATAACGGGCCACATTGATATATTGATCAATTATTGTTTTGTCCACGTGACGGGCCATATTGATATATTGATCATTTCATGTTGTGTCCACGTGACAGGTTGTATTGATATATCGATCAGTTCTTATTGTAGCCATGTGACGGCCCACATTCATATATTGTCAGTTCTTGTCATGTTCACGTGACAGGTCACATTGATGTATTGATCTGTCCTTGTGTCCACTTGACGGGTCACATTGATATATTGATCTCTTCTTATTGTGTCCACGTGACGCGCCACGTTGATATACTGATCAGTTCTTGTTGTGTCCACGTGACGGGCCACAATGATATATTGTTCAGTTATTGTTGTGTCCACGTGTCGGGCTTCATTGCTATATTGATCATTTCTTGTCGTGTCGAGGTGACGGGCCACATTGATGTATTGATCAGTTCATGTTATGTCAACGTGACGGGTCACATTGATATATTGATCAGTTCTTGTTATGTCCAATTGACGGGCCAAATTGATATATTGAGCAGTTTTTGTCGTGTTCACTTGACGGATCACATTGATATACTGATCAGTCCTTGTGTCCATTTGACGGGCCATATTGATATATTGATCAGTTCATGTTATGTCAACGTGACGGGTCACATTGATATATTGATCAGTTCTTGTTGTGTCCACTTGACAGGCCACATTGATATATTGATCAGTTATCATTGTGTACTCGTGACGGGCTACGTTGCTATATGGATCAGTTCTTGTTGTGTCCACATGATGGGCCATATTGATATATTGATCAGTTTTTGTCGTGTCAAGGTGACGGGCTACATTGATATCTTGATAAGTTCTTGTCGTGTCCAGCTGACGGGTTATGTTGATGTATTGATCAGTTCTTGTTGTATCCACTCGATGGGCCTCAGTGATATATTGATCAGTTTTTCTCGTGACCAGGTGACGGGTCACGTTGATATATTCATCAATTCTAGTTGTGTACACTTGACGGGCTACAGTGATATATTGATCAGTTCTTGTTGTATCCATATGACGGCTACAGTAATATATTGTTCAATTTTTGTGTCTACGTCACGGGCCACAACGATATATTGATTAGTTATTGCTGTGTCCACGTGACGGACCATATTAATACATTGATCAGTTCTTGTGTTCCACAGGACGGGCCACATTGATGTATTGATCAGTTCATGTTGTGTCAACGTGACGGGTCACATTGATATACTGATCAGTTCTTGTGTCCAATTGACGGGCAAAATTGATAAATTGAGCAGTTCTTGTCGTGTTCACTTGAAGGATCACATTGATATATTGATCAGTCCTTGTGTCCATTTGACGGGCCACATTGATATATTGATCAGTTCTAGTTGTGTCCACGTGACTGGCCACGTAGCTATATTGATCAGTTCTTGTGTCCACGTGACGGGCCACATTGATATATTGATCAGTTATAGTTGTGTCCACGTGACGGGCCACGGTGATATATTGATTAGTTCTTGTTTTGTCCACGTGATGGGCCATATTGATATATTGATTACTACTTCTCGGGTCCACGTGACAGGTCACGTTGATATATTGATCAGTTCTTGTTGCGTCCATGTGATGGGTCAACTTGATATATTGATCAGTCTTTATTGTGTCCACTTGACGGGCCACATTGATATATTGATCAGTTCTTGTTGTGTCCACATGATGGGCCACGTTGGTATATTGATTAGTTCTTGTGTCCACGTAGCGGGCCACATCGATATATTGATCAGTTATAGTTGTGTCCACGTGACGGGCTATGCTGATATAGTAATCAGTTCATGTTGTGTCCAAGTGACGGGCCACATTGATATATTAATCAGTTATTGTTGTATCCACGTGACGGGCCACGTTGATATATTGATCAGTTTTTGTTGTGTCTGCGTGACGGGCTATATAGATATACTGATCTGTTCTTGTCGTTTCAAGGTGATGGGCCATATTCATATATTGATCAGATCTTGTGTCTGTATGAAGGGCCATATTGATATATTGATAATTTCCTGTCGTGTCCACGTGGCGGGTTAGGTTGATGTATTGATCAGT
Source organism: Panulirus ornatus (assembly GCF_036320965.1). NCBI lineage: Eukaryota > Metazoa > Arthropoda > Malacostraca > Decapoda > Palinuridae > Panulirus > Panulirus ornatus. The sequence continues at coordinate 39,566,421 of NC_092281.1, forward strand.
TCTTGTTGTGTCCACGTGACGGGCCACGTTGATATATTGATCAGTTCTTGTTGTGTCTACGTAACGGGCGATATTGATATGCTGATCAGTTCATGTTGTGTTCACGTGACGGGTCACATTGACATATTGATCAGTCCTTGTTGTGTCCACGTGACGGGCCACATTGACATATTGATCATTTCTTGTCGAGTTCATGTGACGGGTCACATTGATATATTGATCAGTTCTTGTTGTGTCCAATTGACGGGCCACATTGATATATCGATCAGTTCTTGTCTTGTTCATTTGACGGATCACAATGATATATTGGTCATATCTTGTGTCCACTTGACGAGCCACATTGATATATTGATCAGTTCTTATTGTGTCCACGTGACTGGCCACGTTGATATATTGATCAGTTCTTGTTGTGTCCACGTGACCGGCCACGTTGATATATTGATTATTTCTTGTTGTGCCCACATGACAGGACATACTGATATATTGATCAGTTCTTGTCGTGTCCAAGTGACGGGGCACATTCATATATATTGATCAGTTCCTGTCGTGTCCACGTGACGGGATACAGTGATATATTGACCAGTTTTTGTCGTGTCAAGGTGATGGGCAACACCGATATATTGATCAGTTCTTGTCGTGTCAAGGTGACGGCCAACACTGATATATCGATCAGTTCTTGTCGTGTGAAGGTGACGGGCAACACTGATATATTGATCAGTTCTTGTCGTGTCCACGTGACGGGCCATATTGATGTATTGATCAGTTCCTGTCGTGTCCAGGTGACGGGTTACGTTTATGTATTGACCAGTTCTTGTTGTTTCCACTAGACTTGTCACATTGATATATTGATCAGTCCTTGTGTCCACGTGACGGGCCACGTTGATATTTTGAGCAGTTCTTGTGTCGACGTGACGGGTCACATTGATATATTGATCAGTTCTTGTTGTGTCTACGTGACGGGTTATGTTGATATATTGATCAGTCAATGTTGTGTCCACCTGACGGACCACATTGATATATTGATCAGTTCTTATTGTGTGCACATGACGGGCAATGTTGATATATTGATCGGTTCTTGTTGCGTTTCACGTGACGGGCCACATTGACATATTGATCAGTTATTTTTGTGTCCACGTGAAGGGCGACGTTGATTTATTGATCAGTTCTTGTGTCCTCTTGACGGGCAATATTGATATATTGATTAGTTCTTGTCGTGTCAAGGCGAAGGGCCACATTGATATATTGATCAGTTCTTGTCGTATCCATATGAAGGTCCCTACTGATATACTGATCAGTTCCTGTCCTGTCCAGGTGAGTGGTTACATTGATGTATTGATCAGTTCTTGTCGTGTCCACGTGACGGACCACATTGATATTTGGTGTGTTCTTGTGTCGACGAGACGGGCCATATTGTTATATTGATTAATCAGTTCTTGTCGTGTCTAGGTAACAGGTTACGTCGATATATTGGTCAGTTCATGTTGTGTCTACGTGACGGGTCACATTGATGTATTGATTAGTCCTTGTTTTGTCCACTGGACGGGCCACATTGATATATTGATCAGTTCTTGTTGTGTCCACGCGACGGTCCACGTTGATGTATTGTTCAGTTCTTGTGTTCACGTAACGGGCCACACTGATATATTGAACAGTTTTTGTTGTGTCCACGTGACGGGCCATGTTGACATATTGATCAGTTCTTGCTGTGTCCACGTGACGGCCACATTTAAATATATTGATCAGTTCTTGTTGTGTTCATGTGACGGGTCACACTGATATATTGATCAGTTCTCGTTGTGTCCAAATGACGGGCCACATTGATATATTGATCAGTTCTAGTCGTGTTCACCTGAAGGATCACATCGATATATTGATTAGTGCTTTGTCCACTTGACGAGCCACATTGATATATTGATCAGTTATTATTGTGTCCACGTGACTGGCCACATTGATATATGGATTAGGTCTTGTTGTGTCCTCGTGACGGGCCACATTGATACATTAATCAGTTCTTGTTGTGTCCAGGTAACAGGTCTTGTTGATATATTGGTCAGTTCTTGTTTCGTCCACTGGACGGGCCACATTGATATATTGATCAGTTCTTGTTCTGTCCACGTGACAGTCCACGTTGATATATTGTTCAGTTCTTATGTCCACGTAACTAGCCACAATGATATGGTGAACAGTTATTCTTGTGTCCACGTGACGGGCCATGTTGATATATTGATCAGTTCTTGCTGTGTCCACGTGACGTGCCACAATGATATATTGATCAGTTCATTTTGTGTTCACGTGAAGGGTCACATTGATATATAGATCGGTTTTTGTCGTGTCCACGTGACGGGACATATTGATATACTGATAAGTTCTTGTCTTGTTCAAGTGACGGGTTACATTGATATATTGATCAGTTCTTGTTGTGTCCACGTGCCCGGCCATTTTGATATATTGATAGATTCTTATAGTGTTCACGTGACGGGTCACATTGATGTATTGATTAGTCCTTGTGTGTCCTTGACAGGTCACATTGATATATTGTTTAGTCCTTGTTTGTACTTGTGATAACGTGACATGTCACATTGATATTTTGATCAGTTCTTTTTGTGTCCACGTGACGGGACACATTGATATATTGATCAGCTTTTGTCGTGTCCACTTGACGGGACACGTTGATATATTGATCAGGTCTTGTCGTGTCCGGATGACGGGCCGTATTGATATATTGGTCAGTTTTTATCGTGTCCACTTGATGGGCCATATCGATATATTGATCAGTTTTTGTCGTGTCCAAGTGACGGGACATATTGATATACTGATCAGTTCCTGTCGTGTCCAGGTGATGGGTTACGTTGATGTATTGATCAGTTCTTGTTGTGTCCACGTGACGGAACACATTGATATATATATATATCAATTTTTGTCGGGTCCAGGTGACGGGTCACGTTGTGTATTGTTCAGTTCTTGTGTCCACGTGACGGGTCACATTGATATAGTGATCTTTCCCTGTGTCCACTTAACGGGCTACATTGATATATTGATCAGTTCTTGTGTCTACGTCACGGGCCACATTGATACATTGGTTCGTTATTGTTGTGTCCACGCGGCGGGCCATATTAATATATTGATCAGTTCTTGTTGTGTCCACGTGACGGGCCACATTGATATATTGATCTGTTCATGTTATATCAACGTGACGAGTCACATTGAATATTGATCAGTTCTTGTTGTGTCCACGTGACGGGCCACACTGATATATTGATCAGTCATCGCTGTGTCCACGTGACGGGCTACGCTGCTATATTGATCAGTTCTTGTTGTGACCATATGACGGGACATATTGATATATTGATCAGTTCTTGTCGTGTCAAGGTGACGGGCCACATTTATGTATGGATATGTTTTTGTCGTGTCCAGGTAGCGGGTTACGGTGATGTATTGTTCCGTTCTTGTTGTGTCTAAGTGACGGGACACAGTGATATATTGATCAGTTTTTGTCGTGTCCAGGTGACGGGTCACGTTGATATACTCATCAGTTCTGGTGTCTACTTGACGGGCTACACTGATATATTGATCAGTTCTTGTGTCCACGTGAGGGGCCACATTAATATATTGTTCTCTTTTGTCTACGTCATGGGCCACATTGATATATTGATAAGTTCTTCTTGCGTCCATGTGACGGGCCATATTGATATATTGATCAGTTCATGTTATATAAACATGATGGGTCACAGTGATATATTGATCAGTTCTTGTTGTGTCCACGTGACGGGCCACATTGATATATTGATCAGTTATTGTTGTGTCCACGTGACGGGCTACGTTGCTATATTGATCAGTTCTTGTTGTGGCCAAATGATCCATACTGATATATTGATCAGTTCTTGTCGTGTCAAGGTGACGGGCCACATTGATGTACTGATAAGTTTTTGTCGTGTCCAGGTGGCAGGTTACGTTGATGCATTGATCAGTTCTTGTTGTGTCTACGTGACGGGCTACAGTGATATATTGATCAGTTTTTTCGTGTCCAGGTGACGGGTCACGTTGATATATTCATCAGTTCTTGTTGTGTCCACTTGACGGGCTACAGTGATATATTCATCAGTTCTTGTGTCCACGTGACGGGCCCCATTAATATATTGTTCAGTTCTTGTGTCTACGTCTCGTGCACCATTGATATGTTGATTAGTTATTGTTGTGTCCACGTGGCGGGCCATATCAATATATTGATCAGTTCTTGTTGTGTCCACGTGTCGGGCCACATTGGTATATTGATCAGTTCATATTATGCCAACGTGACGGGTCACATTGATGTATTGATCAGTTCTTGTTGTGTCCAATTGACGGGCCACATTGATATATTGAGCAGTTCTTGTCGTGTTCACTTGACGGATCACATTGATATATTGCTCAGTCCTTGTGTCCATTTGACGGGCCACATTGATCACTTCTTATTGTGTCCACGTGACTTGTCACGTCGTATATTGATCAATTCTTGTTGTGTCCCCGTGACGGGCCAAATTGATATATTGATCAGTTCTTTTTTGGGTCCGCGTGACGGGCCATATAGATATACGGATCTGTTCTTGTCGTGTCAAGGTGACGGGCCATATTCATATATTGATCAGTTCTTGTCGTGTCTATATGAAGGGCCATATTGATATACTGATAATTTCCTGTCGTATCCACGTGGAGGGTTACGATGATGTGTTGATGAGTTCTTGTGTCCACGTGACGGGCCACATTGATATATTGATCAATTCTTGTCGTGTCCAGGTGACGGGTCTTGTTCATATATTGATCAGTTCTTGTTTTGTCCAAGTGACGGGCATATTGTATATTCATCATTCGTTATTGTGTCCATTTGGCGGGTCACATTCATATACTGATCAGTTCTTATTTTGTGTAAGTGACGGGCCACGTTGATATCTTGACCACTTCTTGTGTCTACGTAACGGGCCACATTAATATATTGATCATTAAATGTTGTGTGCAAATGACGGACCATGTAGATATATAGATCAATTGTTGTGTCCAAGTGATGGGCCATATTGATATATTGATCAGTTCTTGTTGTGTCCAAGTGACGTGCCATATTGATACAATGATCAGTTCTTGTTGTCACGGGACGGGTCACATTGATATATTGATCAGTCCTTGTGTCCACTTGACGGGCCACATTGATATATATATATATATATATATATATATATATATATATATATATATATATATATATATATATATATATATATATATATATATATATATATATATATATATATATATATATATATATATATATAAATATATATATATATATATATATATATATATATATATATATATATATATATATATATATATATATATATATATACTATCCCTGGGGATAGGGGAGAAAGAATACTTCCCACGCATACCTCACGTGTCGTAGAAGGCGACTAAAGGGGACTGGAGCGGGGGGCCAGATACCCTTCCCTCCTTGTAATTTAACTTTCTAAAAGGGGAAACAGAAGAAGGAGTCACGCGAGGAGTGCTCATCCTCCTCGCAGGCTCAGACTGGGGTGTCTAAATGTGTGTGGATGTAACCAAGATGAGAAAAAAGGAGAGATAGGTAGTATGTTTGAGGAAAGGAACCTGGATGTTTTGGCTCTGAGTGAAACGAAGCTCAAGGGTAAAGGGGAAGAGTGGTTTGGGAATGTCTTGGGAGTAAAGTCAGGGGTTAGTGAGAGGACAAGAGCAAGGGAAGGAGTAGCACTACTCCTGAATCAGGAGTAGTGGGAGTATGTGATAGAATGTAAGAAAGTAAATTCTCGATTAATAAGGGTAAAACTGAAAGTTGATGGAGAGAGGTAGGTGATTATTGGTGCGTATGCACCTGGGCATGAGAAGAAAGATCATGAGAGGAAAGTGTTTTGGGAGCAGCTGAATGAGTGTGTTAGTGGTTTTGATGCACAAGACCGGGTTATAGTGATGGGTGATTTGAATGCAAAGGTGAGTAATGTGGCAGTTGAGGGAATAATTGGTATACATGGAGTGTTCAGTGTTGTAAGTGGAAATGGTGAAGAGCTTGTAGATTTATGTGCTGAAAAAGGACTGGTGATTGGGAATACCTGATTCAAAAAGCGAGATATACATAAGTATACGTATGTAAGTAGAAGAGATGGCCAGAGAGCGTTATTGGATTAAGTGTTAATTGATAGACGCACGAAAGAGAGACTTTTGGATGTTAATGTGCTGAGAGGTGCAACTGGAGGGATGTCTGATCACTATCTGGTGGAGGCGAAGGTGAAGATTTGTGGGGGTTTTCAGAAAAGAAGAGAGAATGTTGGGGTGAAGAGAGTGGTGAGAGTAAGTGAGCTTGGGAAGGAGACTTGTGTGAGGAAGTACCAGGAGACACTCAGTACAGAATGGAAAAATGTGAGAACAAAGGAGGTAAGGGGAGTGGGGGAGGAATGGGATGTATTTAGGGAAGCAGTGATGGATTGCGGAAAAGATGCTTGTGGCATGAGAAGCGAGGTAACGCAAGGACACAGACGAAAGGATGGCCCAACCCACCCACATACACATGTATATACATACACGTCCACACACGCAAATATACATACCTATACATTTCAATGTATACATATATATACACACACAGACATATACATATATACACATGTACATGATTCATACTGTCTGCCTTTATTCATTCCCATCGTCACCTCGCCACACATGGGATAACCAACCCCCTCTCCCCTCATGTGTGCGAGGTAGCGCTAGGAAAGACAACAAAGGCCCCATTCGTTCACACTCAGTCTCTAGCTGTCATGTAATAATACACCAAAACCACAGCTACCTTTCCTGGTAAATTATATGGGAGGGTATTGATTGAGAGGGTGAAGGCATGTACAGAGCATCAGATTGGGGAAGAGCAGTGTGGTTTCAGAAGTGGTAGAGGATGTGTGGATCAGGTGTTTGCTTTGAAGAATGTATGTGAGAAATACTTAGAAAAGCAAATGGATTTGTATGTAGCATTTATGGACCTGGAGAAGGCATATGATAGAGTTGATAGAGATGCTCTGTGTAAGGTATTAAGAATATATGGTGTGGGAGGCAAGTTGTTAGAAGCAGTGAAAAGTTTTTATCGAGGATGTAAGGCATGTGTACGTGTAGGAAGAGAGGAAAGTGATTGGTTCTCAGTGAATGTAGGTTTGCGGCAGGGGTGTGTGATGTCTCCATGGTTGTTTAATTTGTTTATGGATGGGGTTGTTAGAGAGGTGAATGCAAGAGTTTTGGAAAGGGGGGCAAGTATGAAGTCTGTTGTGGATGAGAGAGCCAGGGAAGTGAGTCAGTTGTTGTTCGCTGATGATACAGCGCTGGTGGCTGATTCATGTGAGAAACTGCAGAAGCTGGTGACTGAGTTTGGTAAAGTGTGTGAAAGAAGAAAGTTAAGAGTAAATGTGAATAAGAGCAAGGTTATTAGGTACAGTAGGGTTGAGGGTCAAGTCAGTTGGGAGGTAAGATTGAATGGAGAAAAACTGGAGGAAGTAAAGTGTTTTAGATATCTGGGAGTGGATCTGTCAGCGGATGGAACCATGGAAGCGGAAGTGAATCATAGTGTGGGGGATGGGGCGAAAATCCTGGGAGCCTTGAAAAATGTGTGGAAGTCGAGAACATTATCCCGGAAAGCAAAAATGGGTATGTTTGAAGGAATAGTGGTTCCAACAATGTTGTATGGTTGCGAGGCGTAGGCTATGGATAGATTTTTGCGCAGGAGGGTGGATGTGCTGGAAATGAGGTGTTTGAGGACAATGTGTGGTGTGAGGTGGTTTGATCGAGTAAGTAATGTAAGGGTAAGAGGGATGTGTGGAAATAAAAAGAGCGTGGTTGAGAGAGCAGAAGAGGGTGTTTTGAAATGGTTTGGGCACATGGAGAGAATGAGTGAGGAAAGATTGAACAAGAGGATATATGTGTCGGAGATGGAGGGAACGAGGAGAAGTGGGAGACCAAATTGGAGGTGGGAAGATGGAGTGAAAAAGATTTTGAGTGATCGGGGCCTGAACATGCAGGAGGGTGAAAGGCGGGTAAGGAATAGAGTGAATTGGATCGATATGGTATACCGGGGTTGACGAACTGTCAGTGGATTGAATCAGGGCATGTGAAGTGTCTGGGGTAAACCATGGAAAGTTGTGTGGGGCCTGGATGTGGAAAGGGAGCTGTGGTTTCGGGCATTGTTGCATGCCAGCTAGAGACTGAGTGTGAACGAATGGGGCCTTTGTTGTCTTTTCCTAGCGCTACCTCGCACACATGAGGGGGGAGGGGGATGGTATTCTATGTGTGGCGAGGTGACGATGAGAATGAATAAAGGCAGACAGTGTGAATTGTGTGCATGGGTATATATGTATGTGTCTGTGTGTGTATATATATGTGTACATTCAGATGTATAGGCATGTATATTTGCGTGTGTGGACGTGTATGTATATACATATGTATGGGGGTTGGTTGGGCCATTTCTTTCGTCTGTTTCCTTGCGCTACCTCGCAAACGCGGGAGACAGCGACAAAGCAAAATGAATAAAATATAGATAAATAATATATGTATATATATATATATATACATATATATATATATATATATATATATATATATATATATATATATATATATATATATATATATATATATATATATATATATATATATATATATATATATATATATATATATATATATATATATATATATATATATATATATATATATATATATATATATATATATATATATATATATATATATATATATATATATATATATATATATATATATATATATATATATATATATATATATATATATATATATATATATATATATATATATAGTGGATTGGAGCGATGTGGTATACCGGGGTTGACGTGCTTTCAGTGGATTGAATCAAGGCATGTGAAGCGTCTGGGGTACACCATGGAAAGCTGTGTAGGTATGTATATTTGCGTGTGTGGACGTATGTATATACATGTGTATGGGGGGGGGGGTTGGGCCATTTCTTTCGTCTGTTTCCTTGCGCTACCTCGCAAACGCGGGAGACAGCGACAAAGTAAAAAAAAAAAAAAAAAAAAAAAAAATATATATATATATATATATATATATATATATATATATATATATATATATATATATATATATAATTTCTTTTTCTTTTTTTTTTTTGCTTTGTCGCTTTCTCCCGCGTTTACGAGGTAGCGCAAGGAAACAGACGAAAGAAAAGGCCCAACCCACCCCCATACACATGTATATACATACGTCCACAAATATACATACATACGCAAATATACATACCTACACAGCTTTCCATGGTTTACCCCAGACGCTTCACATGCCTTGATTCAATCCACTGCCAGCACGTCAACCCCGGTATACCACATCGCTCCAATTCACTCTATTCCTTGCCCTCCTTTCACCCTCCTGCCTCTTCAGGCCCCGAACACACAAAATCTTTTTCACTCCATCTTTCCACCTCCAATTTGGTCTCCCTCTTCTCCTCGTTCCCTCCACCTCCGACACATATATCCTCTTGGTCAATCTTTCCTCACTCATTCTCTCCATGTAACCAAACCATTTCAAAACATCCTCTTCTGCTCTCTCAACCACGCTCTTTATATTTCCACACATCTCTCTTACCCTTACGTTACTTAAACCACCTCACACCACACATTGTCCTCAAACATCTCATTTCCAGCACATCCATCCTCCTGCGCACAACTCTATCCGTAGCCTACGCCTCGCAACCATACAACATTTTTGGAACCACTATTCCTTCAAACATACCCATTTTTGCTTTCCGAGATAATATTCTCGACTTCCACACATTCTTCAAGGCTCCCAGAATTTTCGCCCCCTCCCCCACCCTATGATCCACTTCCGCTTCCATGGTTCCATCCGCTGCCAGATCCACTCCCAGATATCTAAAACCACTTCCTCCAGTTTTTCTCCATTCAAACTCATCTCCCAATTGACTTGACCCTCAACCCTACTGTACCTGATAACCTTGCTCTTATTCACATTTACTCGTAAAATTCTTCTTTCACACACTTTACCAAACTCAGTCAGCAGCTTCTGCAGTTTCTCACATGAATCAGCCACCAGCGCTGTATCATCAGCGAACAACAACTGACTCACTTCCCAAGCTCTCTCATCCCCAACAGACTTCATACTTGCCCCTCTTTCCAAAACTCTTGCATTCACCTCCCTAACAACCCCATCCATAAACAAATTAAACAACCATGGAGACATCACACACCCCTGCCGCAAACCTACATTCCCTGAGAACCAATCACTTTCCTCTCTTCCTACCCGTACACATGCCTTACATCCTCGATAAAAACTTTTCACTGCTTCTAACAACTTGCCTCTCACACCATATATTCTTAATACCTTCCACAGAGCATCTCTATCAACTCTCTCATATGCCTTCTCCAGATCCATAAATGCTACATACAAATCCATTTGCTTTTCTAAGTATTTCTCACATACATTCTTCAAAGCAAACACCTGATCCACACATCCTCTACCACTTCTGAAACCACAATGCTCTTCCCCAATCTGATGCTCTGTACATGCCTTCACCCTCTCAATCAATACCCTCCCATATAATTTTCTAGGAATACTCAACAAACTTATACCTCTGTAATTTGAGCACTCACTCTTATCCCCTTTTCCTTTGCACAATGGCGCTATGCACACATTCCGCCAATCCTCACGCACCTCACCATGAGTCATGCATACATTAAATAACCTTACCAACCAGTCAACAATACAGTCACACCCTTTTTAATAAATTCCACTGCAATACCATCCAAACCTGCTGCCTTGCCGGCTTTCATCTTCCGCAAAGCTTTTACTACCTCTTGCCTGTTTACCAAATCATTTTCCCTAACCCTCTCACTTTGCACACCACCTCGACCAAAACACCCTATATCTGAAACTCTATCATCAAACACATTCAACAAACCTTCAAAATACTAACTCCATCTCCTTCTCACATCACCACTACTTGTTATCACCTCCCCATTTGCGCCCTTTACTGAAGTTCCCATTTGCTCCCTTGTCTTACGCACTTTATTTACCTCCTTCCAGAACATCTTTTTATTCTCCCTAAAATTTAATGATACTCTCTCACCCCAACTCTCAACTGCCCTTTTTTTCACCTCTTGCACCTTTCTCTTGACCTCCTGTCTCTTTCTGTTATACATCTCCCACTCAATTGCATTTTTTCCCTGCAAAAATCGTCCAAATGCCTCTCTCTTCTCTTTCACTAATACTCTTACTTCTTCATCCCACCACTCACTACCCTTTCTAATCATCCCACCTCCCACTCTTCTCATGCCACAAGCATCTTTTGCGCAATCCATCACTGATTCCCTAAATACATCGCATTCCTCCCCCACTCCCCTTACTTCAATTGTTCTCACCTTTTTCCATTCTGTACTCAGTCTCTCCTGGTACTTCCTCACACAAGTCTCCTTCCCAAGCTCACTTACTCTCACCACCCTCTTCACCCCAATATTCACTCTTCTTTTCTGAAAACCCATACAAATCTTCACCTTCGCCTCCACAAGATAATGATCAAACATCCCTCCAGTTGCACCTCTCAGCACATTAACATCCAAAAGTCTCTCTTTCGCGCGACTGTCAATTAACACGTAATCCAATAACGCTCTCTGGCCATCTCTCCTATTTACATAAGTATACTTACGTATATTTCGATTTTTAAACCAGGTATTCCCAATCATCATTCCTTTTCCAGCATATAAATCTACAAGCTCTTCACCATTTCCATTTACAACACTGAACACCCCATGTATACCAATTATTCCCTCAACTGCCATATTACTCACCTTTGCATTCAAATCACGCAACACTCTAACCCGGTCTCGTGCATCAAAACCACTAACACACTCATTCAGCTGCTCCCAAAACACTTGCCTCTCATGATCTTTCTTCTCATGCCCAGGTGCATATGCACCAATAATCACCCATCTCTCTCCATCAACTTTCAGTTTTACCCATATTAATCGAGAATTTACTTTCTTACATTCTATCACATACTCCCAAAACTCCTGTTTCAGGAGTACTGCTACTCCTTCCCTTCCTCTTGTCCTCTCACTAACCCCTGACTTTACTCCCAAGACATTCCCAAACCACTCTTCCCCTTTACCCTTGAGCTTCGTTTCACTCAGAGCCAGAACATCCAGGTTCCTTTCCTCAAACATACTACCTATCTCTCCTTTTTTCACATCTTGGTTACATCCACACACATTTAGGCACCCCAATCTGAGCCTTCGAGGAGGATGAGCACTCCCCGCGTGACTCCTTCTTCTGTTTCCCATTTTAGAAAGTTATATATATATATATATATAAATATATATATATATATATATATATATATATATATATATATATATATATATATATATATATATATATATATATATATATATATATATATATATATATATATATATATATATATATATATATATATATATATATATATATATATATATATATATATATATCCACTTCCGCTTCCATGGTTCCATCCGCTGCCAGATCCACTCCCATATATCTAAAACACTTCACTTCCTCCAGTTTTTATCCATTCAAACTCACCTCACAATTGACTTGACCCTCAACCCTACTGTACCTAATAACCTTGCTCTTATTCACATTTACTCTTAACTTTCTTCTTCCACACACTTTACCAAACTCAGTCACCAGCTTCTGCAGTTTCTCACATGAATCAGCCACCAGCGCTGTATCATCAGCGAACAACAACTGACTCACTTCCCAAGCTCTCTCATCCCCAACAGACTTCATACTTGCCCCTCTTTCCAAAACTCTTGCATTTACCTCCCTAACAACCCCATCCATAAACAAATTAAAAAACCTTGGAGACATCACACACCCCTGCCGCAAACCTACATTCACTGAGAACCAATCACTTTCCTCTCTTCCTACACGTACACATGCCTTACATCCTCGATAAAAACTTTTCACTGCTTCTAACAACTTTCCTCCCACACCATATATTCTTAATACCTTCCACATAGAATCTCTATCAACTCTATCATATGCCTTCTCCAGGTCCATAAATGCTACATACAAATCCATTTGCTTTTCTAAGTATTTCTCACATACATTCTTCAAAGCAAACACCTGATCCACACATCCTCTGCCACTTCTGAAACCACACTGCTCTTCCCCAATCTGATGCTCTGTACATGCCTTCACCCTCTCAATCAATACCCTCCCATATGATTTACCAGGAATACTCAACAAACTTATACCTCTGTAATTTGAGCACTCACTCTTATCCCCTTTGCCTTTGTACAATGGCATTATGCACGCATTCCGCCAATCCTCAGGCACCTCACCATGAGTCATATATACATTAAATAACCTTACCAACCAGTCAACAATACAGTCACCCCCTTTTTTAATAAATTCCACTGCAATACAATCCAAACCTGATGCCTTGCCGGCTTTCATTTTCCTCAAAGATTTCACTACCTCTTCTCTGTTTACCAAATCATTTTCCCTAACCCTCTCACTTTGCACACCACCTCGACCAAAACACCCTATATCTGCCACTCTATCATCAAAAACATTCAACAAACCTTCAAAATACTCACTCCATCTCCTTCTCACATCACCACTACTTGTTATCACCTCCTCATTTGCGCCCTTCACTGAAGTTCCCATTTGCTCCCTTGTCTTACGCACTTTATTTACCTCCTTCCAAACATCTTTTTATTCTCCCTAAAATTTAATAATAGTCTCTCACCCCAACTCTCATTTGCACTTTTTTTCACCTCTTGCACCTTTCTCTTGACCTCCTGTCTCTTTCTTTTATACATCTCCCACTCAATTGCATTTTTTCCCTGCAAAAATCGTCCAAATGCCTCTCTCTTCTCTTTCACTAATACTCTTACTTCTTCATCCCACCACTCACTACCCTTTCTAATCAACCCATCTCCCACTCTTCTCATGCCACAACCATCTTTTGCGCAATCCATAACTGATTCCCTAAATACATCCCATTCCTCCCACACTCCGCTTACTTCCATTGTTCTCACCTTTTTCCATTCTGTACTCAGTCTCTCCTGTTACCTCCTCACACAGGTCTCCTTCCTAAGCTCACTTACTCTCACCACCCTCTTCACCCCAACATTCACTCTTCTTTTCTGAAAACCCATACAAATCTTCACCTTAGCCTCCACAACATAATGATCAGACATCCCTCCAGTTGCACCTTTCAGCACATTAACATCCAAAAGTGTCTCTTTCGCACGCCTGTCAATTAACACGTAATCCAATAACGCTCTCTGGCCATCTCTCCTACTTACATAAGTATACTTGCGGGAGGGTGAGAGGAGGGCAGGGAATGGAGTGAGTTGGAGCGATGTGGTATACCGGGGTTGACGTGCTGTCAGTGGATTGAATCAAGGCATGTGAAGCGTCTGGGGTAAACCATGGAAAGCTGTGTAGGTATGTATATTTGCGTGTGTGGACGTATGTATATACATGTGTATGGGGGGGGGGTCATTTCTTTCGTCTGTTTCCTTGCGCTACCTCGCAAACGCGGGAGACATCGACAAAGTATAATGATAATAAAAATGATAATATATATATATATATATATATATATATATATATATATATATATATATATATATATATATATATATATATATATATACATATATATATATATATATATATATATATATATATATATATATATATATATATATATATATATATATATATATATATATATATATATATATATATATATATATATATATATTTTTTTTTTTTTTTTTTTTTATACCTCGTCGCTGTCTCCCGCGTTTGCGAGGTAGCGCAAGGAAACAGACGAAAGAAATGGCCCAACCCCCCCCCATACACATGTACATACATACGTCCACACACGCAAATATACATACCTACACAGCTTTCCATGGTTTACCCCGGACGCTTCACATGCCTTGATTCAATCCACTGACAGCACGTCAACCCCTGTATACCACATCGCTCCAATTCACTCTATTCCTTGCCCTCCTTTCACCCTCCTGCATGTTCAGACCCCGATCACACAAAATCCTTTTCACTCCATCTTTCCACCTCCAATTTGGTCTCCCTCTTCTCCTCGTTCCCTCCACCTCCGACACATATATCCTCTTGGTCAATCTTTCCTCACTCATTCTCTCCATGTGCCCAAACCACTTCAAAACACCCTCTTCTGGTCTCTCAACCACGCTCTTTTTATTTCCACACATCTCTCTTACCCTTACGTTACTTACTCGATCAAACCACCTCACACCACACATTGTCCTCAAACATCTCATTTCCAGCACATCCATCCTCCTGCGCACAACTCTATCCATAGCCCACGCCTCGCAACCATACAACATTGTTGGAACCACTATTCCTTCAAACATACCCATTTTTGCTTTCCGGGATAATGTTCTCGACTTCCACACATTTTTCAAGGCTCCCAAAATTTTTGCCCCCTCCCCCACCCTATGATCCACTTCCGCTTCCATGGTTCCATCCGCTGACAGATCCACTCCCAGATATCTAAAACACTTCACTTCCTCCAGTTTTTCTCCATTCAAACTCACCTCCCAATTGACTTGACCCTCAACCCTACTGTACCTAATAACCTTGCTCTTATTCACATTTACTCTTAACTTTCTTCTTCCACACACTTTACCAAACTCCGTCACCAGCTTCTGCAGTTTCTCACATGAATCCGCCACCAGCGCTGTATCATCAGCGAACAACAACTGACTCACTTCCCAAGCTCTCTCATCCCCAACAGACTTCATACTTGCCCCTCTTTCCAAGACTCTTGCATTTACCTCCCTAACAACCCCATCCATAAACAAATTAAACAACCATGGAGACATCACACACCCCTGCCGCAAACCTACATTCACTGAGAACCAATCACTTTCCTCTCTTCCTACACGTACACATGCCTTACATCCTCGATAAAAACTTTTCACTGCTTCTAACAACTTTCCTCCCACACCATATATTCTTAATACCTTCCACAGAGCATCTCTATCAACTCTATCATATGCCTTCTCCAGATCCTTAAATGCTACATACAAATCCATTTGCTTTTCTAAGTATTTCTCACATACATTCTTCAAAGCAAACACCTGATCCACACATCCTCTACCACTTCTGAAACCACACTGCTCTTCCCCAATCTGATGCTCTGTACATGCCTTCACCCTCTCAATCAATACCCTCCCATATAATTTACCAGGAATACTCAACAAACTTATACCTCTGTAATTTGAGCACTCACTCTTATCCCCTTTGCCTTTGTACAATGGCACTATGCACGCATTCCGCCAATCCTGAGGCACCTCACCATGAGTCATACATACATTAAATAACCTTACCAACCAGTCAACAATACAGTCACCCCCTTTTTTTATAAATTCCACTGCAATACCATCCAAACCTGCTGCCTTGCCGGCTTTCATCTTCCGCAAAGCTTTTACTACCTCTTCTCTGTTTACCAAATCATTTTCCCTAACCCTCTCACTTTGCACACCACCTCGACCAAAACACCCTATATCTGCCACTCTGTCATCAGACACATTCAACAAACCTTCAAAATACTCATTCCATCTCCTTCTCACATCACCACTACTTGTTATCACCTCCCCATTTACGCCCTTCACTGAAGTTCCCATTTGCTCCCTTGTCTTACGCACCCTATTTACCTCCTTCCAGAACATCTTTTTATTCTCCCTAAAATTTACTGATAGTCTCTCACCCCAACTCTCATTTGCCCTTTTTTTCACCTCTTGCACCTTTCTCTTGACCTCTTGTCTCTTTCTTTTATACTTCTCCCACTCAATTGCATTTTTTCCCTGCAAAAATCGTCCAAATGCCTCCCTCTTCTCTTTCACTAATACTCTTACTTCTTCATCCCACCACTCACTACCCTTTCTAAACAGCCCACCTCCCACTCTTCTCATGCCACAAGCATCTTTTGCGCAATCCATCACTGATTCCCTAAATACATCCCATTCCTCCCCCACTCCCCTTACTTCCATTGTTCTCACCTTTTTCCATTCTGTACACAGTCTCTCCTGATACTTCCTCACACAGGTCTCCTTCCCAAGCTCACTTACTCTCACCACCTTCTTCACCCCAACATTCACTCTTCTTTTCTGAAAACCCATACTAATCTTCACCTTAGCCTCCACAAGATAATGATCAGACATCCCTCCAGTTGCACCTCTCAGCACATTGACATCCAAAAGTCTCTCTTTCGCACGCCTGTCAATTAACACGTAATCCAATAACGCTCTCTGGCCATCTCTCCTACTTACATAAGTATACTTATGTATATCTCGCTTTTTAAACCAGGTATTCCCAATCATCAGTCCTTTTTCAGCACATAAATCTACAAGCTCTTCACCATTTCCATTTACAACACTGAACACCCCATGCATACCAATTATTCCCTCAACTGCCACATTACTCACCTTTGCATTCAAATCACCCATCACTATAACCCGGTCTCGTGCATCAAAACCGCTAACACACTCATTTAGCTGCTCCCAAAACACTTGCCTCTCATGATCTTTCTTCTCATGCCCAGGTGCATATGCACCAATAATCACCCACCTCTCTCCATCAACTTTCAATTTTACCCATATTAATCGAGAATTTACTTTCTTACATTCTATCACATACTCCCACAACTCCTGTTTCAGGAGTATTGCTACTCCTTCCCTTGCTCTTGTCCTCTCACTAACCCCTGACTTCACTCCCCAGACATTTCCAAACCACTCTTCCCCTTTACCCTTGAGCTTCGTTTCACTCAGAGCCAAAACATCCAGGTTCCTTTCCTCAAACATACTACCTATCTCTCCTTTTTTCACATCTTGGTTACATCCACACACATTTAGGCACCCCACTCTGAGCCTTCGAGGAGGATGAGCACTCCCCGCGTGACTCCTTCTTCTGTTTCCCATTTTAGAAAGTTAATACAAGGAGGGGAGGATTTCTGGCCCCCCGCTCCCGTCCCCTCTAGTCGCTTTCTACGACACGCGAGGAATACGTGGGAAGTATTCTTTCACCCCTATCCCCAGGGATAATATACATATATATATACACACACACACACACACACACACACATACGCACATACACACACACACACATACATATATATACATATGAAAAATGTAAGAAACAATTTAGAAAACAAACTTTTAGCTTGAAAAGAATGAAAAAAATGAACGTCACATAATGGATCAACCTCTGGCTATGGAAAAGGAAATGTACAATTTATTCACACAAACGTCAATAGCAGTTCTCATCAATTTCACCAATAATGTTTATAAGCAATAATAAACCTATTTGTTCATAAAGACAAATGAATATATATATATATATATATATATATATATATATATATATATATATATATATATATATATATATATATATATATATATATATATATATATATATATATATATATATATATATATATATATATATATATATATCCCTGGGGATAGGGGATTAAGAATACTTCCCACGTATTCCCTGCGTGTCGTAGAAGGCGACTAAAAGGGGAGGTAGCGGGGGGATGGAAATCCTCCCCTCTCGTTTTTTTTTTTTAATTTTCCAAAAGAAGGAACAGAGAATTGGGCCAGGTGAGGGTATTCCCTCAAAGGCCCAGTCCTCTGTTCTTAATGCTACCTCGCTAACGCGGGAAATGGCGAATAGTTTAAAAGAAAAAGAAAGAATATATATATATATATATATATATATATATATATATATATATATATATATATATATATATATATATATATATATATATATATATATATATATATATATATATATATATATATATATATATATATATAAATATATATATATATATATATATATATATATATATATATATATATATATATATATATATATATATATATATATATATATATATATATATATATATATATATATATATATATATGTATATATATATATATATATGTATATATACCAGCACAAGTATCAGCAAGGTGTGACCTTCTACGATGTCACTGACAGCCGCACTGATGCCAAGGGATCCCATAGGATGAGGAAATGTCCCAGTTGCCAACGGAACTACCTTCGCCCACCAGTGATGCTACTACTTTTGTGAATCAAGAACCATTGCAACACAAACCTCGCCAGGTAGTAGAGTGTCCCGCAGTGTATCGAGACAGACCTCCCCAGAACCTTTCTTTGTTTAAAGGGGAAGTAAATGTTTATAGTTGTGTTACTGGAGTGATAGTTTTCATACATGGTGCTTTGACAAGAAAATAGTGAAATTGAAAAATGTAGCTTAGACATTAAAGCTTATTGATACAGTGGTTAAATTGATGAGAACTACTACTGACGTTTGTGTAAATAAATTAAACATTTCCTTTTTCCATAGCCAGAGGCTGAACCATTATGTGACATTCATTTTTTCATTTCATTTCAAGCTAGAAGTTTCAGTTTTCTAAATTGTTTCTTACATTTTTCACATGTATATATATGTATGTGTGTGTGTGTGTATGTGTGCGTGTGTGTGTGTATGTGTGTGTATGTGTATATATATATATGTATATTATCCCTGGGGATAGGGGTGAAAGAATACTTCCCACGCATTCCTCGCGTGTCGTAGAAAGCGACTAGAGGGGACGGGAGCGGGGGGCCAGAAATCCTCCCCTCCTTGTATTTTTTTAACTTTCTAAAATGGGAAACAGAAGAAGGAGTCACGCGGAGAGTGCTCATCCTCCTCGAAGGCTCAGATTGGGGTGCCTAAATGTGTGTGGATGTAACTAAGATGTGAAAAGAGGAGAGATAGGTAGTATGTTTAAGGAAAGGAACCTGGATGTTTTGGCTCTGATTGAAACGAAGCTCAAGGGTAAAGGGGAAGAGTGGTTTGGGAATGTCCTGGGAGTAAAGTCAGGGGTTAGTGAGAGGACAAGAGCAAGGGAAGGAGTAGCAGTACTCCTGAAACAGGAGTTGTGGAAGTATGTGATAGAATGTAAGAAAGTAAATTCTCGATTAATATGGGTAAAACTGAAAGTTGATGGAGAGAGATGGGTGATTATTGGTGCATATGCACCTGGGCATGAGAAGAAAGATCATGAGAGGCAAGTGTTTTGGGAGCAGCTGAATGAGTGTGCTAGTGGTTTTGATGCACGAGACCGGGTTAGAGTGTTGGGTGATTTGATTGCAAAGGTGAGTAATGTGGCAGTTGAGGGAATAATTGGTATACATGGGGTGTTCAGTGTTGTAAATGGAAATGGTGAAGAGCTTGTAGATTTATGTACTGAAAAAGGATTGATGATTGGGAATACCTGGTTTAAAAAGCGAGATATACATAAGTATACTTATGTAAGTAGGAGAGATGGCCAGAGAGCGTTATTGGATTACGTGTTAATTGACAGGCGCGCGAAAGAGAGACTTTTGGATGTTAATGTGCTGAGAGGTGCAACTGGAGTGATGTCTGATCATTATCTTGTGGAGGCGAAGGTGAAGATTTGTATGGGTTTTCAGAAAAGAAGAGTGAATGTTGGGGTGAGGAGGGTGGTGAGAGTAAGTGAGCTTGGGAAAGAGACTTGTGTGAGGAAGTACCAGGAGAGACTGAGTACAGAATGGAAAAAGGTGAGAACAATGGAAGTAAGGGGAGTGGGGGAGGAATGGGATGTATTTAGGGAATCAGTGATAGATTGCGCAAAAGATGCTTGTGGCATGAGAAGAGTGGGAGGTGGGTTGATTAGAAAGGGTAGTGAGTGGTGAGATGAAGAAGTAAGAGTATTAGTGAAACAGAAGAGAGAGGCATTTGGACGATTTTTGCAGGGAAAAAATGAAATTGAGTGGGAGACGTATAAAAGAAAGAGACAGGAGGTGAAGAGAAAGGTGCAAGAGGTGAAAAAAAAGTGCAAATGAGAGTTGGGGTGAGAGAGTATCATTAAATTTTAGGGAGAATAAAAAGATGTTCTGGAAGGAGGTACATAAAGTGCGTAAGACAAGGGAGCAAATGGGAACTTCAGTGAAGGGCGCAAATGGGAAGGTGATAACAGGTAGTGGTGATGTGAGAAGGAGATGGAGTTAGTATTTTGAAGGTTTGTTGAATGTGTTTGATGATAGAGTGGCAGATATAGGGTGTTTTGGTTGAGGTGGTGTGCAAAGTGCGAGGGTTAGGGAAAATGATTTGATAAACAGAGAAGAGGTAGTAAAAGCTTTGCGGAAGATGAAAGCCGGCAAGGCAGCAGGTTTGCATGGTATTGCAGTGGAATTTATTAAAAAAGGGGGTGACTGTATTGTTGACTGGTTGGTAAGTTTATTTAATGTATGTATGACTCATGGTGAGGTGCCTGAGGATTGGCGGAATGCGTGCATAGTGCCATTGTACAAAGGCAAAGGGGATAAGAGTGAGTGCTGAAATTACA
This sequence comes from Panulirus ornatus, assembly GCF_036320965.1. Lineage (NCBI taxonomy): Eukaryota > Metazoa > Arthropoda > Malacostraca > Decapoda > Palinuridae > Panulirus > Panulirus ornatus. Next base: position 39,587,963 of record NC_092281.1, read on the forward strand.
GAGGTATAAGTTTGTTGAGTATTCCTGGCAAATTGTATGGGAGGGTATTGAGTGAGAGGGTGAAGTCATGTACAGAGCATCAGATTGGGGAAGAGCAGTGTGGTTTCAGAAGTGGTAGAGGATGTGTGGATCAGGTGTTTGCTTTGAAGAATGTATATGAGAAATACTTAGAAAAGCAAATGGATTTGTATGTAGCATTTATGGATCTGGAGAAGGCATATGATAGAGTTGATAGAGATGCTCTGTGGAAGGTATTAAGAATATATGGTGTGGGAGGCAAGTTGTTAGAAGCAGTGAAAAGTTTTTATCGAGGATGTAAGGCATGTGTACGTGTAGGAAGAGAGGGAAGTGATTGGTTCTCAGTGAATGTAGGTTTGCGGCAGGGGTGTGTGATGTCTCCATGGTTGTTTAATTTGTTTATGGATGGGGTTGTTAGGGAGGTGAATGCAAGAGTTTTGGAAAGAGGGGCAAGGATGAAGTCTGTTGGGGATGAGAGAGCTTGGGAAGTGAGTCAGTTGTTGTTCGCTGATGATACAGCGCTGGTGGCTGATTCATGTGAGAAACTGCAGAAGCTGCTGACTGAGTTTGGTAAAGTGTGTGAAAGAAGAATTTTAAGAGTAAATGTGAATAAGAGCAAGGTTATTAGGTACAGTAGGGTTGAGGGTCAAGTCAATTGGGAGGTGAGTTTGAATGTATAAAAACTGGAGGAAGTGAAGTGTTTTAGATATCTGGGAGTGGATCTGGCAGCGGATGGAAACACGAAGCGGAAGTGGATCATAGGGTGGGGGAGGGGGCGAAAATTCTGGGAGCCTTGAAGAATATGTGGAAGTCGAGAACATTATCTCGGAAAGCAAAAATGGGTATGTTTGAAGGAATAGTGGTTCCAACAACGTTGTATGGTTGCGAGGCGTGGACTATGGATAGAGTTGTGCGCAGGAAGATGGATTTGCTGGAAATGAGATGTTTGAGGACAATGTGTGGTGTGAGGTGGTTTGATCGAGTAAGTAACGTAAGGGTAAGAGAGATGTGTGGAAATAAAAAGAGCGTGATTGAGAGAGCAGAAGAGGGTGTTTTGAAATGGTTTGGTTACATGGAGAGAATGAGTGAGGAAAGATTGACCAAGAGGATATATGTGTCGGAGGTGGAGGGAACGAGGAGAAGAGGGAGACCAAATTGGAGGTGGAAAGATGGAGTGAAAAAGATTTTGTGTGATCGGGGCCTGAACATGCAGGAGGGTGAAAGGAGGGCAAGGAATAGAGTGAATTGGAGCGATGTGGTATACCGGGGTTGACGTGCTGTCAGTGGATTGAATCAAGGCATGTGAAGCGTCTGGGGTAAACCATGGAAAGCTGTGTAGGTATGTATATTTGCGTGTGTGGACGTATGTATATACATGTGTATGGGGGTGGGTTGGGCCATTTCTTTCGTCTGTTTCCTTGCGCTACCTCGCAAACGCGGGAGACAGCGACAAAGCAAAAAAAAAAAAAAAAAAAGAATTATGTGTGTATATATATATATATATATGTATATATATATATATATATATATATATATATATATATATATATATATATATATATATATATATATATATATATTGATTAGTGCTTGTCGTGTACACGTGACAAGTACTTTGATATAGTGATCAGTTCATGTTGTGTTCACGTGTTGGGCCAAACTGATATATTGATCAGTTTATATTGTGTCTGCGTGAAGGATCACATTGATATTGTGATCAGTTCTTGATTTATCCACTTGACGGGCTATATTGATATATTCATCAGTTCTTGTCATGTCCACGTGACGGGTTACATGGATATATTGATTAGTCCTTGTGTGTACTTGACGTGCCACACTAATGTATTGATCAGGCCTTATTGTATCCACACGAAGGGCCACATTGATATATTGATCAGTTTTTGTTGTGTCCACCTGACGGGCCATATGGATATATTGATTTGTTCTTGTCGTGTTCACGTGACGGGTCACATTGATACATTGATTAGTCCTTGTGTGTACTTGAAGGGTAGTATTGATATATTGATTAGTCCTTGTTTGTTCTTGACGGGCCATATTGATATATTGATCAGTTGTTATTGTGTCCAAGTGACGGGCTATGTTGATATACTGATCATTTCTTGTTCTTTCCACGTGATGGGCAACATTGATGTATTGATCAATTACTGTTGTGTAAACGTGATGGGGATGTTGGTTTATTGATCACTTCTTTTTGCGTCCACGTGATGGGTCACATAGATTATTGATCAGGTCTTGTCGTGTCAAGGTGATGGGCCATATTGATATAATGATATGTTCTTGTCGTGTCCACTTCACATGTCGCATTGATTTATTGATCACTTCTTATTGTGTCCACGTGACGGGCCACATTGATATACTGATCAGTTTTTGTCGTGTCCAGGTGACGAGTCGCGTTGCTATATTGATCAGTTTTTGTCGTGTCCACGTGACGGGCAACATTGATATATTGATCAATTCTTGTTGTGTCCACGTAATGGGCCATATTGATATATTGATCAGTTCTTGCTGTGTTAACATCACTGGACACATGGATATATTGATCAGTTCTTTTTGTGTCCATGTGACGGGCCATATTGATATATTGATCAGCTTTTGTCGTGTGCACGTGACGAGTCACGTTGATATATTGGTTAGTTCTTGTCGTGTCCAGGTGACGGGCCATACTGAATTATTGATCAGTTTTTGTCGTGTCCACGTGATGGGCCATATTTATATATTGATCCGTTCTTGTCGTGTCCACGTGACGGGACATATTGATATACTGATCAGTTCCTGTCGTGTCCAGGTGACGGGTTACGTTGATGAATTGATCAGTTCTTGTTGTGTCCACGTTACTGACCACACTGATATATTGATCAATCTTTGTTGAGTCCAGGTGTCAGGTCAAGTTGAGGTATTGTTCAGTTATTGTTGTATCCACGTGACGGGTCACATTGATATATTGATCAGCCCCTGTGTCCACTTGACGAGACACATTGATATATTGATCAGTTCTTTTTGTGTCCATGTAATGCGCCACGTTGATATATTGGTCAGTTCTTGTGTCCACATAACCGGCCACATTGATATGTTGATCAATTACTGTTGTGTCCACATGACAGGCCATGTTGATATATTGATCAGTTGTTGTTGTGTCAACTTGACGAGCCACATTGATATACTGATCATTTCATGTGTCCACGTGACAGGTCGTATTGATATATTGATCAGTTCTTATTGTGTCCATGTGACGGCCCACATTCATATATTGATCATTTCTTGTCGTGTTCACGTGACTGGTCACATTGATGTATTGATCAAACCTTGTGTTCACTTGGTCTACAGTGATATATTGATTTCTTCTTATTGTGTCCACGTGACGAGCCACGCTGATATTTTGGTCGGTTCCTGTTGTGTCCACGTGACGGGCCACATTGATATATTGATCAGTTATTATTGTGTCCACGTGACGTGCCACGTTGCTATATTGATCAGTTTTTGTTTTGTGCACGTGACGGGCCATACTGATACATTGATCAGTTCTTGTCGTGTCAAGGTGACGGGCCACATTGATGTATTGATAAGTTCTTGTCGTATCCAGGTGGCGGGTTACGTTGATTTATTGATCCGTTCTTGTTGTGTCCACGTGATGGGCCACAGTGATATATTGATCAGTTTTTCTCTTTTCCAGGTGACGGGTCACGTTGATATATTTACCAGTTCTTGTTGTGTCCACGTGACGGGTCACATTAGTATAGTGATGAGTCCTTGTTGTGTCCACTTGACGGGCTAGAGTGATACATTGATCAGTTTTTGTTGTGTCCCCGTGACGGGCCACATTAATATATTGATCAGTTCTTGTGTCTACTTCACGGACCACACTGATATTCTGATCAGTTATTGTTGTGTCCAATTGACGGGCCATGTTGATATATTGATCACTTCTTGTTGGATCCACGTGACGGGTCACTATCGACATATTGATTACTTCATGTTATGTCCATGTGACGGGTCACATTGATACATTGATCGGTTCTTGTTGTGTCCAATTCACGGGCCACACTGATATATTGATCAGTTCTTGTGGTGTTCACTTGACGGATCACAATGACATATTGATCAGTCCTTGTGTCCACTTGACGGGCCACATTGATATACTGATCAGTTATGTTGTGTCCAAGTGACTGGCTAAGTTTATATATTGATCACTTCTTGTTGTGTCCACGTGACGGACCACATTGATACATTGATCAGTTATTGTTGTGTCAACGTGACGGGCCACGTTGATATATTGATCAGTTTTTGTTGTCTCTGCGTGACTGGCCACATTGATATACTGATCTGTTCTTTTCTTGTCAAGGTGACTGGCCATATTCATATATTGATCACTTTTTGTTGTGTCTATGTGAAGGGCCATATTGATATACTGATCATTTCCTTTCGTTTTCACGTGGAGAGGTACGTTGATGTTTTGATCAATACTTGTTCTGCCCACGTGACGGGCCACATTGATATACTGATTAGTTCTTGTCGTGTCCAGGTGACGGGTCTCGTTCATATATTGATCAGTTCTTGTTGTGTCCAAGTCACGGGTCACATTGATATATTGATCATTCCTTATTGTGTAAATTGGACGGGTCACATTCATATATTGATCAGTTCTTGTTGTGTCCACGTGACGGGCCACGTTGATATATTGACCAGTTCTTGTGTTCACGTAACGGGCCACATTAATATAGTGATCAGTTAATGTTGTGTCCACGTGACGGGCCATGTAGATATATTGATCAGTTCTTGTTGTTGTCACGTGATGGGCCACATTGATAAATTGATCAATTCTTGTTTTGTCCAAGTGACGAGCCATATTGATATATTGATCAGTTTTTGTCGTGTTCTCATGATGGTTCACATTCATATATTGATCAGTCCTAGTGTCCACATGACGGGCCAAATTGATATATTGATCATCTTTTATTGTGTCCACGTGACAGGCCACGTTGATATTTTGATCAGTTCTTGTTTTGTCAACGTGACGGGCCACACAAACACCCACACACACACACATATGTATTATATTTTATTATTTTATTATACTTTGTCGCTGTCTCCCGCGTTTGCGAGGTAGCGCAAGGAAACAGACGAAAGAAATGGCCCAACCCCCCCCCCCCCCCATACACATGTATATACATACGTCCACACACGCAAATATACATACCTACACAGCTTTCCATGGTTTACCCCAGACGCTTCACATGCCTTGCTTCAATCCACTGACAGCACGTCAACCCCGGTATACCACATCACTCCAATTCACTCTATTCCTTGCCCTCCTTTCACCCTCCTCCATGTTCAGGCCCCGATCACACAAAATCTTTTTCACTCCATCTTTCCACCTCCAATTTGGTCTCCCTCTTCTCCTTGTTCCCTCCACCTCCGACACATATATCCTCTTGGTCAATCTTTCCTCACTCATCCTCTCCATGTGCCCAAACCACTTCAAAACACCCTCTTCTGCTCTCTCAACCACGCTCTTTTTATTTCCACACATCTCTCTTACCCTTACGTTACTCACTAGATCAAACCACCTCACACCACACATTGTCCTCAAACATCTCATTTCCAGCACATCCATCCTCCTGCGCACAACTCTATCCATAGCCCACGCCTCGCAACCATACAACATTGTTGGAACCACTATTCCTTCAAACATACCCATTTTTGCTTTCCGAGATAATGTTCTCGACTTCCACACATTCTTCAAGGCCCCCAGGATTTTCGCCCCCTCCCCCACCCTATGATCCACTTCCGCTTCCATGGTTCCATCCGCTGCCAGATCCACTCCCAGATATCTAAAACAATTCACTTCCTCCAGTTTTTCTCCATTCAAACTCACCTCCCAATTGACTTGACCCTCAACCCTACTGTACCTAATAACCTTGCTCTTATTCACATTTACTCTTAACTTTCTTCTTCCACACACTTTTCCAAACTCAGTCACCAGCTTCTGCAGTTTCTCACATGAATCAGCCACCAGCGCTGTATCATCAGCGAACAACAACTGACTCACTTCCCAAGCTCTCTCATCCCCAACAGACTTCATACTTGCCCCTCTTTCCAAAACTCTTGCATTTACCTCCCTAACAACCCCATCCATAAACAAATTAAACAACCATGGAGACATCACACACCCCTGCCGCAAACCTACATTCACTGAGAACCAATCACTTCCCTCTCTTCCTACACGTACACATGCCTTACATCCTCGATAAAAACTTTTCACTGCTTCTGACAACTTTCCTCCCACACCATATATTCTTAATACCTTCCACAGAGCATCTCTATCAACTCTATCATATGCCTTCTCCAGATCCATAAATGCTAGTGGTTCCAACAATGTTGTATGGTTGCGAGGCGTGGGATATGGATAGAGTTGTGCGCAGGAGGATGGATGTGCTGGAAATGAGATGTTTGAGGACAATGTGTGGTGTGAGGTGGTTTGATCGAGTGAGTAACGTAAGGGTAAGAGAGATGTGTGGAAATAAAAAGAGCGTGGTTGAGAGAGCAGAAGAGGGTGTTTTGAAGTGGTTTGGGCACATGGAGAGGATGAGTGAGGAAAGATTGACCAAGAGGATATATGTGTCGGAGGTGGAGGGAACAAGGAGAAGAGGGAGACCAAATTGGAGGTGGAAAGATGGAGTGAAAAAGATTTTGTGTGATCGGGGCCTGAGCATGCAGGAGGGTGAAAGGAGGGCAAGGAATAGAGAGAATTGGAGCGATGTGGTATACCGGGGTTGACGTGCTGTCAGTGGATTAAATCAAGGCATGTGAAGCGTCTGGGGTAAACTATGGAAAGCTGTGTAGGTATGTATATTTGCGTGTGTGGACGTATGTATATACATGTGTATGGGGGGGGGTTGGGCCATTTCTTTCGTCTGTTTCCTTGCGCTACCTCGCAAACGCGGGAGACAGCGACAAAGTATAATATAAAAAAAAAAATATATATATATATACGAATAAAGTGTATATAAACGCGCACCTTCATAGAACATACAAAGCTCCATCAGCCAGGATCGAACCTGGGACCCCTTGTGGAAGAGGCAGGCATGCTAACCGCTAGGCTAAGGGAATGTATAATAGGAAACAACTATTCGAAATACTAAGTACTCGAATACCTTTCGTCTCACTTTGGTGAGCAACGGGGTCTATCGGTTGTTTCCGAACAGAACACATAGCCAGCTGATAGCGTTTTACCGAACATGACTGTACAACGCGGAGTTCTATGAATACGAATAAAGTGTATATGAACGCGCACCTTCATAGAACATACAAAGCTCCATCAGCCAGGATCGAACCTGGGACCCCTTGTGCAAGAGGCAGGCATGCTAACTGCTAGGCTAAGGGACTGTATAATAGGAAACAACTATTCAAAATACTAAGTACTCGAATACCCTTCGTCTCACTATGGTGAGCAACGGGGTCTATCGGTTGTTTCCGAACAGAACACATAGCCAGCTGATAGCGTTTTACCGAACCTGACTGTACAACGCGGAGTTATATGAATACGAATAAAGTGTATATGAACGCGCATCTTCATAGAACATACAAAGCTCCATCAGCCAGGATCGAACCTGGGACCCCTTGTGCAAGAGGCAGGCATGCTAGCGACTAGTCTAAGGGACTGTATGATAGGAAACAACTATTCGAAATACTAAGTACTCGAATACCCTTCGTCTCACTATATTGAGCAACGGGGTCTATCGGTTGTTTCCGAACAGAACACATAGCCAGCTGATAGCGTTTTACCGAACCTGACTGTACAACGCGGAGTTATATGAATACGAATAAAGTGTATATGAACGCACACCTTCATAGAACATACAAAGCTCCATCAGCCAGGATCGAACCTGGGACCCCTTGTGCAAGAGGCAGGCATGCTAACCGCTAGGCTAAGGGACTGTATAGTAGGAAACAACTCTTCGAAATACTAAGTACTCGAATACCCTTCGGAAACAACCGATAGACCCCGTTGCTCACCATAGTGAGACGAAGGGTATTCGAGTACTTAGTATTTCGAATAGTTGTTTCCTATTATACAGTCCCTTAGCCTAGCGGTTAGTATGCCTGCCTCTTGCACAAGGGGTCCCAGGTTCGATCCTGGGTGATGGAGCTTTGTATGTTCTATGAAGGTGAGCGTTCATATACACTTTATTCGTATTCATATAACTCCGCGTTGTACAGTTATGTTCGGTAAAAGGCTATCAGCTGGCTATGTGTTCTGTTCCGAAACAACCGATAGACCCCGTTGCACATCCATAGTGAGACGAAGGGTATTCGAGTACTTAGTATTTCGAATAGTTGTTTCCTATTATACAGTCCCTTAGCCTAGCGGTTGTATGCCTGCCTCTTGCACAAGGGGTCCCAGGTTCGATCCTGGCTGATGGAGCTTTGTATGTTCTATGAAAGTGCGCGTTCATATACACTTTATTCGTATTCATAGAACTCCGCGTTGTACAGTCAGGATCGGTAAAACGCTATCAGCTGGCTATGTGTTCTGTTCGGAAACAACCGATAGACCCCGTTGCTCACCATAGTGAGACGAAGGGTATTCGAGTACTTAGTATTTCGAATAGTTGTTTCCTATTATACAGTCCCTTAGCCTAGCGGTTAGCATGCCTGCCTCTTGCACAAGGGTCCCAGGTTCGATCCTGGCTGATGGAGCTTTGTATGTTCTATGAAGGTGCGCGTTCATATACACTTTATTCGTATTCATAGAACTCCGCGTTGTACAGTCATGTTCGGTAAAACGCTATCAGCTGTCTATGTGTTCTGTTCGGAAACAACCGATAGACCCCTTTGCTCACCATAGTGACACGAAGGGTATTCGAGTACTTAGTATTTCGAATAGTTGTGTCCTATCATAGAGTCCCTTAGCCTAGCGGTTAGCATGCCTGCCTCTTGCACAAGGGGTCCCAGGTTCGATCCTGGCTGATGGAGCTTTGTATGATATATATATATATATGTATATATATTCTTTAACTTTCTAAAATGGGAAACAGAAGAAGGAGTCACGCGAGGAGTGCTCATCCTCCTCGAAGGCTCAGACTGGGGTGTGTAAATGTGTGTGGATGTAACCAAGATGTGAAAAAAGGAGAGATAGGTAGTATGTTTGAGGAAAGGAACCTGGATGTTTTGGCTCTGAGTGAAACGAAGCTCAAGGGTAAAGGGGAAGAGTGGTTTGGGAATGTCTTGGGAGTAAAGTCAGGGGTTAGTGAGAGGACAAGAGCAAGGGAAGGAGTAGCAGTACTCCTGAAACAGGAGTTGTGGGAATATGTGATAGAATGTAAGAAAGTAAATTCTCGATTAATATGGGTAAAACTGAAAGTTGATGGAGAGATGGGTGATTATTGGTGCATATGCACCTGGGCATGAGAAGAAAGAGCATGAGAGGCAAGTGTTTTGGGAGCAGCTGAATGAGTGTGTTAGTGGTTTTGATTCACGAGACCGGGTTATAGTGATGGGTGATTTGAATGCAAAGATGAGTAATGTGGCAGTTGAGGGAATAATTGGCATACATGGGGTGTTCAGTGTTGTAAATGGAAATAGTGAAGAGCTTGTAGATTTATGTGCTGAAAAAGGACTGGTGATTGGGAATACCTGGTTTAAAAAGCGAGATATACATAAGTATACGTATGTAAGTAGGAGAGATGACCAGAGAGCGTTATTGGATTACGTGTTAATTGACAGGCGCGCGAAAGAGAGAATGTGCTGAGAGGTGCAACTGGAGGGATGTCTGATCATTATCTTGTGGAGGCTAAGGTGAAGATTTGTATGGGTTTTCAGAAAAGAAGAGTGAATGTTGGGGTGAAGAGGGTGGTGAGAGTAAGTGAGCTTGAGAAGGAGACCTGTGTGAGGAAGTACCAGGAGAGACTGAGTACAGAATGGAAAAAGGTGAGAACAATGGAAGTAAGGGGAGTGGGGGAGGAATGGGATGTATTTAGGGAATCAGTGATGGATTGCGCAAAAGATGCTTGTGGCATGAGAAGAGTGGGAGGTGGGTTGATTAGAAAGGGTAGTGAGTGGTGAGAGGAAGAAGTAAGATTATTAGTGAAAGAGAAGAGAGAGGCATTTGGACGATTTTTGCAGGGAAAAAATGCAAATGAGTGGGAGGTGTAAAAAAGAAAGAGACAAGAGGTGAAGAGAATGGTGCAAGAGGTTAAAAAGAGGGCAAATGAGTGTTGGGGTTAGAGAGTATCATTAGATTGTAGGGAGAATAAAAAGATGGGGAGGTGATAACAAGTAGTGGTGATGTGAGAAGGAGATGGAGTGAGTATTTTGAAGGTTTGTTGAATGTGTTTGATGATAGAGTGGCAGATATAGGGTGTTTTGGTCGACGTGGTGTGCAAAGTGAGAGGGTTAGGAAAAATGATTTGGTAAACAGAGAAGAGGTACTAAAAGCTTTGCGGAAGATGAAAGCCGGCAAGGCAGACGGTTTTGATGGTATTGCAGTGGAATTTATTAAAAAAGGAGGTGACTGTATTGTTACTGGTTGATAAGGTTATTTAAAGTATGTATGACTCATGGTGAGTTGCTTGAAGATTGGCGGAATGCGTGCATACTGCCATTGTACAAAGGCAAAGGGGATAAGAGTGAGTGCTCAAATTACAGAGGTATATGTTTGTTGAGTATTCCTGGTAAATTATATGGGAGGGTATTGATTGAGAGGGTGAAGGCATGTAAAGAGCATCAGATTGGGGAGGAGCAGTGTGGTTTCAGAAGTGGTAGAGGATTTGTGGATCAGGTGTTTGCTTTGAAGAATGTATGTGAGAAATACTTAGAAAAGCAAATGGATTTGTATGCAGCATTTATGGATCTGGAGAAGGCATATGATAGAGTTGATAGAGATGCTCTGTGGAAGGTATTAGGAATATATGGTGTGGGAGGAAAGTTGTCAGAAGCAGTGAAAAGTTTTTATCGAGGATGTAAGGCATGTGTACGTGTAGGAAGAGAGGAAAATGATTGGATCTCAGTGAATATAGGTTTGCGGCAGGAGTGTGTGATGTCTCCATGGTTGTTTAATTTGTTTATGGATGGGGTTGTTAGGGAGGTGAATGCAAGAGTTTTGGAAAGAGGGGCAAGTATGAAGTCTGTTTGGGATGAGAGAGCTTGGGAAGTGAGTCAGATGTTGTTCGCTGATGATACAGCGCTGGTGGCTGATTCATGTGAGAAACTGCAGAAGCTGGTGACTGAGTTTGGTAAAGTGTGTGAAAGAAGAAAGTTAAGAGTAAATGTGAATAAGAGCAAGGTTATTAGGTACAGTAGGGTTGAGGGTCAAGTCAATTGGGAGGTAAGTTTGAATGGAGAAAAACTGAAGGAAGTAAAGTGTTTTAGATATCTGGGAGTGGATCTGGCAGCGGATGGAACCATGGAAGCGGAAGTGAATCATAGGGTGGGGGAGGGGTGAAAATCCTGGGAGCCTTGAAGAATGTGTGGAAATCGAGAACATTATCTCCGAAAGCAAAAATGGGTATGTTTGAAGGAATAGTGGTTCCAACAATGTTGTATGGTTGCGAGGCGTGGGCTATGGATAGAGCTGTGCCCAGGAGGGTGGATGTGCTGGAAATGAGATGTTTGAGGACAATATGTGGTGTGAGGTGGTTTGATCGGGTAAGTAACGTAAGGGTAAGAGAGATGTGTGGAAATAAAAAGAGCGTGGTTGAGGGAGCAGAAGAGGGTGTTTTGAAATGGTTTGGGCACATGGAGAGAATGAGTGAGGAAAGATTGACCAAGAGTATATATATGTCGGAGGTGGAGGGAACGAGGAGAAGAGGGAGACCAAATTGGAGGTGGAAAGATGTAGTGAAAAAGATTTTGTGTGATCGGGGCCTAAACATGCAGGAGGGTGAAAGGAGAGCAAGGAATAGAGTGAATTAGATCGATGTGGTATACCGAGGTTGACGTGCTGTCAGTGGATTGAATCAAGGCATGTGAAGCGTCTTGGGTAAACCATGGAAAGCTGTGTAGGTATGTATGTTTGCGTGTGTGGACGTGTATGTATATACATGTGTATGGGGGTGGGTTGGGCCATTTCTTTCGTCTGTTTCTTTGCGCTACCTCGCAAACGCGGGAGACAGCGACAAAGCAAGAAAAAAAAAATATATATATATATATATATTTATACATATATATATATATATATATATATATATATATATATATATATATATATATATATATATATATATATATATATATATATATATATATATATATATATATATATATATATATATTTATATATATATATATATATATATATATATATATATATATATATATATATATATATATATATATATATATATATATATATATATATATATATATATATATATATATATATATATATATATATATAAAATATATATATATATATATATATATATATATATATATATATATATATATATATATATATATATATATATATATATATATATATATATATATATATATATATTATATTTTTTTTTATTATACTTTGTCGCTGTCTCCCGCGTTTGCGAGGTAGCGCAAGGAAACAGACGAAAGAAATGCCCCCCCCGCCCATACACATGTATATACATACGTCCACACACGCAAATATACATACCTACACAGCTTTCCATGGTTTACCCCAGACGCTTCATATGCCCTGCTTCAATCAACTGACAGCACGTCAACCCCGGTATACCACATCGCTCCAATTCACTCTATTCCTTGCCCTCCTTTCACCCTCCTGCATGTTCAGGCCCCGATCACACAAAATCTTTTTCACTCCATCTTTCCACCTCCAATTTGGTCTCCCTCTTCTCCTTGTTCCCTCCACCTCCGACACATATATCCTCTTGGTCAATCTTTCCTCACTCATCCTCTCCATGTGCCCAAACCACTTCAAAACACCCTCTTCTGCTCTCTCAGCCACGCTCTTTTTATTTCCACACATCTCTCTTACCCTTACGTTACTCACTCGATCAAACCCCCTCACACCACACACTGTCCTCAAACATCTCATTTCCAGCATATCCATCCTCCTGCGCACAACCCTATCCATAGCCCACGCCTCGCAACCATACAACATTGTTGGAACCACCATTCCTTCAAACATACCCATTTTTGCTTTCCGAGATAATGTTCTCGACTTTCACACATTCTTCAAGGCCCCCAGGATTTTCGCCCCCTCCCCCACCCTATGATCCACTTCCGCTTCCATGGTTCCATCCGCTGCCAGATCCACTCCCAGATATCTAAAACACTTCACTTCCTCCAGTTTTTCTCCATTCAAACTCACCTCCCAATTGACTTGACCCTCAACCCTACTGTACCTAATAACCTTGCTCTTATTCACATTTACTCTTAACTTTCTTCTTCCACACACTTTTCCAAACTCAGTCACCAGCTTCTGCAGTTTCTCACATGAATCAGCCACCAGCGCTATATCATCAGCGAACAACAACTGACTCACTTCCCAAGCTCTCTCATCCCCAACAGACTTCATACTTGCACCTCTTTCCAAAACTCTTGCATTTACCTCCCTAACAACCCCATCCATAAACAAATTAAACAACCATGGAGACGTCACACACCCCTGCCGCAAACCTACATTCACTGAGAACCAATCACTTTCCTCTCTTCCTACACGTACACATGCCTTACATCCTCGATATAAACTTTTCACTGCTTCTAACAACTTTCCTCCCACACCATATATTCTTAATACCTTCCACAGAGCATCTCTATCAACTCTATCATATGCCTTCTCCAGGTCCATAAATGCTACGTACAAATCCATTTGCTTTTCTAAGTATTTCTCACATACATTCATCAAAGCAAACACCTGATCCACACATCCTCTACCACTTCTGAAACCACACTGCTCTTCCCCAATCTGATGCTCTGTACATGCCTTCACCCTCTCAATCAATACCCTCCCATATAATTTACCAGGAATACTCAACAAACTTATACCTCTGTAGTTTGAGCACTCACTCTTATCCCCTTTGCCTTTTTACAATGGCACTATGCACGCATTCCGCCAATCCTCAGGCACCTCACCATGAGTCATACATACATTAAATAACCTTACCAACCAGTCAACAATACAGTCACCCCCCTTTTTAATAAATTCCACTGCAATACCATCCAAACCCGCTGCCTTGCCGGCTTTCATCTTCCGCAAAGCTTTCACTACCTCTTCTCTGTTTACCAAATCATTTTCCCTAACCCTCTCACTTTTCACACCACCTCGACCAAAACACCCTATATCTGCCACTCTATCATCAAACACATTCAACAAACCTTCAAAATACTCACTCCATCTCCTTCTCACATCACCACTACTTGTTATCACCTCCCCACTTGCGCCCTTCACCGAAGTTCCTATTTGCTTCCTTGTCTTACGCACTTTATTTACCTCCTTCCAGAACATCTTTTTATTCTCCCTAAAATTTAATGATACTCTCTCACCCCAACTCTCATTTGCCCTTTTTTTTCACCTCTTGCACCTTTCTCTTGACCTCCTGTCTCTTTCTTCTATACATCTCCCACTCAATTGCATTTTTTCCCTGCAAAAATCGTCCAAATGCCTCTCTCTTCTCTTTCACTAATACTCTTACTTCTTCATCCCACCACTCACTACCCTTTCTAATCAACCCACCTCCCACTCTTCTCATGCCACAAGCATCTTTTGCGCAATCCATCACTGATTCCCTAAATACATCCCATTCCTCCCCCACTCCCCTTACTTCCATTGTTCTCACCTTTTTCCATTCTGTACTCAGTCTCTCCTGGTACTTCCTCACACAGGTCTCCTTCTCAAGCTCACTTACTCTCACCACCCTCTTCACCCCAACATTCACTCTTCTTTTCTGAAAACCCATACAAATCTTCACCTTAGCCTCCACAAGATAATGATCAGACATCCCTCCAGTTGCACCTCTCAGCACATTAACATCCAAAAGTCTCTCTTTCGCACGCCTGTCAATTAACACGTAATCCAATAACGCTCTCTGGCCATCTCTTCTACTTACATAAGTATACTTATGTATATCTCGCTTTTTAAACCAGGTATTCCCAATCATCAGTCCTTTTCAGCACAAAAATCTACAAGCTATTCACCATTTCCATTTACAACACTGAACACCCCATGTATACCAATTATTCCCTCAACTGCCACATTACTCACCTTTGCATTCAAATCACCCACCACTATGACCCGGTCTCGTGCATCAAAACCACTAACACACTCATTCAGCTGCTCCCAAAACACTTGCCTCTCATGATCTTTCTTCTCATGCCCAGGTGCATATGCACCAATAATCACCCACCTCTCTCCATCAACTTTCAGTTTTACCCATATTAATCGAGAATTTACTTTCTTACACTCTATCACATACTCCCACAACTCCTGTTCCAGGAGTATTGCTACTCCTTCCCTTTGCTCTTGTCCTCTCACTAACCCCTGACTTTACTCCCCAGACATTCCCAAACCACTCTTCCCCTTTACCCTTGAGCTTCGTTTCACTCAGAGCCAAAACATCCAGGTTCCTTTCCTCAAACATACTACCTATCTCTCCTTTTTTCACATCTTGGTTACATCCACACACATTTAGGCACCCCACTCTGAGCCTTCGAGGAGGATGAGCACTCCCCGCGTGACTCCTTCTTCTGTTTCCCATTTTAGAAAGTTAATACAAGGAGGGGAGGATTTCTGGCCCCCCGCTCCCGTCCCCTCTAGTCGCTTTCTACGACACGCGAGGAATACGTGGGAAGTATTCTTTCACCCCTATCCCCAGGGATAATATACATATATTTATACATATACACATACACACACATACACATACATACGCACATATACACACACACACACATACATATATATACATATGTGAAATGTAAGAAACAATTTAGAAAACTGAAACTTCTAGCTTGAAATGAATGAAAAAAAAATGTCACATAATGGTTCAACTTCTGGCTATGGAAAAAAGGAAATGTATAATTTATTTACACAAACGTCAATAGCAGTTCTCATCAATTTACCACTGTTATCATAAGCTTCAATGTCTAAGCTACATTTTCTCCATTTCATATTTTCATTCACATTTTCAATTGTTGTCCTGAAGGGTTCTTCTCTCAAGAGTGATTGTTTTTCCAGTAAGGGTATCACTCTTGGGTTACATCCACACACATTGAGGCACCCCACTCTGAGCCTTCGCAGGAGGATGCTTTTAATATATATATATATATATGCTATATATATATATATATTATATTTATAATATAATATATATATTAATATATATATTAGTTTATATATATATATAATATATTGTATACCCATATAAATATATATATATATATATATTATTATATATATTTATATATATATTATATATATAGTATATATATATATATCATTATATATATTATATATTATATATATTATAGTATTATATATTTATATATTATATATATATTATTATATATTATATATATATATTATATATATTTATATATATATATATATAGTTTCTACATTATATATATTATATATATATATATTATATTATATATATATATATATATATATTATATATATACTATATATATATTATATAATATAATATATATATATATATATATTATATATCTATTTGATTAGTTAATTTTTTTGTCCCAAACAACGGGCCACGTTGATATATTGATTAGTTTTTGTTTTGTCGACGTTGATGGGCCTTATTGATAGATTGATAGTTTTCTTGTCGTGTCCAGGTGACTGTCATGTGAGTATTGATCAGTTCTTGTTGTGTCCTTTGTGGTCGGGT
>NC_092281.1:39604942-39659942 GCF_036320965.1 Panulirus ornatus
TGTATTGATCAGTTCTTTTTGTGTCCACGTGATGGGCCACATTGACATAATTGACATATTGATCAAATATTGTTGTGTCCACGTGATGGGGCACGTTGATATATTGATCAGTTCTTGTGTCCAAGTGATGGTTTACATTGATATATTGATCAGTTCTTGTCGTGTCAAGGTTACGGGCCATATTGATATAATGATGTTTTTGTCGTGACCACTTGACATGTCACATTGTTTTATTGATCAGTTCTTGTTGTGTCCACGTGACGGGCCACATTGATATATTGATCAGTTCTTGTTGTGTCCACGTGACGGGCCACATTGATATATTATTCAATTCTTGTCTTGTCTATGTGATGGGCCGTATTGATATATTGATCACTTCTTGTGTCCACGTGACGTGCCATATAGATATATTGATCAGTTCTTGTTGTGTTAAAGTGACAGGTCACATTGATATATTGATCAGTTCTTTTTGTGTCCACGTGACGGGCCATATTGATACATTGACCAGCTCTTGTCGTGTCTACGTGACGGGTCACGTTGATATATTGATCAATTTTCTTTGTGTCTAGGTGATGGGCCATATTGATATATTGATCAGTTTTTCTCGTGTCCACGTAATGGGCCATATTGATATATTGATCAGTTCTTGTCGTGTCCACGTGACGGGACATATTGATATACTGATCAGTCCCTGTCGTCTCCAAGTGACGGGTTACGTTGATGTATTGATCAGTTCTTGTTGTGTCCACGTGACTGACCACATTGATATGTTGATCAGTTTTTGTCGGGTCCAGGTGACGGGTCACGTTTAGGTATTGTTCAGTTCTTTTTGTGTCCACATCACGGGTCACATTATATTTATCAGTCCTTGTGTCCACTTGACGGGACACATTGATATATTGATAAGTTCTTGTTGTGTCCATTTGACGCGCCACGTTGACGTATTGATCAGTTCTAGTGTCCACATAACGGGCCACATTGATATATTGATCGATTATTGTTGGGTCCACCTGTCGGGCCATGTTGATATGTTGATTAGTTCTTGTGTCTACTTGACGGGCCACATTGATATATTGATCATTTCATGTTGTGTCCACGTGACAGGTCACATTTACATATTGATCAGTTCTTATTGTGTCCATATGACGGCCCACATTCATATATTGATCAGTTCTTGTCGTGTTCACGTGACTGGTCACATTGATGTATTGATCAGTCCTTGTGTCCACTTGACGGGCCACATTGATATATTGATCTCTTCTAATTGTGTCCACGTGACGCGTCACGTTGATATATTGATCAGTTCTTGTGTCCACGTGACGGGCCACATTGATATATTGATCAGTTATTGTAGTGTCCACGTGATGTGCCACGTTGCTATATTGATCAGTTCTTGTTGTGTGCAAGTGACGGGCCATATTGATATATTGATCAGTTCTTGTCGGGTCAAGTTGACGGCCCACACTGATGTATTGATAAGTTCTTATCCTGTCATGTGTCGGGTTAAGTTGATGTATTGATCAGTTCTTGTTGTGTCTACGTGACGGGCCATAGTGATATATTGATCAGTTTTTCTCGTGCCCAGGTGACGGGTCAAGTTGATATATTCATCAGTTCTTGTGTGTCCACGTGACGGGTCACATTGATATATTGATCAGTCCTTGTTGTGTCCACTTGACGGGCTGCAGTGAAATATTGATCAGTCCTTGTTGTGTCCACGTGACGCGCCACATTGATATATTGATCAGTTCTTGTGTCTACGTCACGGGCTACACTGATATATTGATCAGTTATTGTTGTGTCCACGTGACGGGCCATGTGATATATTGCGATGGTGTCTATGTCAACCTGGTGATTATATGATCATGATTGGTGTATGGTTAGTAAATATATTGCAATGTCGATTATATTTCATTGAGATTATTTTATCATGGTGAATATATTTTTAAGGTAGCTATATTGTTGTGGTAGGCTCATTTTCATGGATGTTATATTTTTTTGGGCTATACTTTCATTGTGGCTATATTGCAGTAATATATCCTGTCCTGGTCGCTATTTTGTCGTGGGCAGTATATAGTCATGGAGGCTATATGTTTCCTATGATCCGAGAGTTATCATTTTGTCACAGTGTATATAAAGTCAGGTGGCTATATTGCAACATTCAATATAATTTCATGAAGTCTTTACTGTTACATTAACTATAATGTCATATCAGTTATATGGTCCTGGTGGCTTTATATTGTTTTGATGAATGTATTGTTGTCGTGACTATGGAAGCCATAGTGGCAGGGTGGTTATATTTTCATGGTGGGATCATTTTGTTATGAATATATTGCATTTGTATATATATTGTCAAATGGTTATATTGCCATAGTAAATATAATTTGAATGTTTCTTTATTGTTGCGTTAACTACATTGTTATATCAGTTATATGATCATAGTGGCTTTATTGTTATAGTGAATATATTGTCGTCGTGATTATATTATCATTATGGCTAAATTGTCGTGGCAAATATGTTGATATGGAGGCTATATCTTGATGATATTTCTATAGTCATTGTAAGTTTATTATCAATTTGACTCTAATGTCATGGTGATTGATTTATATCGTGACATTATTGTCATGGAGGCAGTACTGTCTTGGTGGCTACATTGTCGTTTGCTGTATTTTCAATGTAACTTTTTAGTGAAGATGGCTTTATTGTCAGTGTAGCTATGGTGTTATGAGGTACGAATTTTCATAGTGAAGATATTGTCATTATGAACATACCGTCATGTTGGCTACCTTCTCATTTTGTTTCCATTGCTATGATATATATATATATATATATATATATATATATATATATATATATATATATATATATATATATATATATATATATATATATATATTTATATATATATATATCAACTGAATCAGGAGTTGTGGGAGTATGTGATAGAGTGTAAGAAAGTAAATTCTAGATTGATATGGGTAAAACTGAAAGTTGTTGGAGAGAGATGGGTGATTATTGGTGCATATGCACCTGGGCATGAGAAGAAAGATCATGAGAGGCAAGTGTTTTGGGAGCAGCTGAATGAGTGTGTAAGTGGTTTTGATGCACAAGACCGGGTTATAGTGATGGGTGATTTGAATGCAAAGGTGAGTAATGTGGCAGTTGAGGGAATAATTGGTATACATGGAGTGTTCAGTGCTGTAAATGGAAATGGTGAAGAGCTTGTAGATTTATGTGCTGAAAAAGGACTGGTGATTGGGAATACCTGGTTTAAAAAGGGAGATATACATAAGTATACGTATGTAAGTAGGAGAGATGGCCAGAGAGCGTTATTGGATCACGTGTTAATTGATAGACGCACGAAAGAGAGACTTTTGGATGTTAATGTGCTGAGAGGTGCAACTGGAGGGATGTCTGATCATTATCTTGTGGAAGCAAAGATGAAGGTTTGTGGGGGTTTTGAGAAGAGAAGAGAGAATGTTGGGGTGAAGAGAGTGGTAAGAGTAAGTGAGCTTGGGAAGGAGACTTGTGTGAGGAAGTACCAGGAGAGACTGAGTACAGAATGGAAAAAGGTGAGAACGAAGGAGGTAAGGGGAGTGGGGGAGGAATGGGATGTATTTAGGGAAGTAGTGATGGCTTGCGCAAAAGATGCTTGTGGCATGAGAAGCGTGGGAGGTGGGTTGATTAGAAAAGGTAGTGAGTGGTGGAATGAAGAAATAAGATTATTAGTGAAAGAGAAGAGAGAGGCATTTGAACGATTTTTTCAGGGAAAAAATGCAAATGAGTGGGAGAGGTATAAAAGAAAGAGGCAGGAGGTCAAGAGAAAGGTGCAAGAGGTGAAAAAGAGGGCAAATGAGAGTTGGGGTGAGAGAGTATCATTAAATTTCAGGGAGAATAAAAAGATGTTTTGGAAGGAGGTAAATAAAGTGCGTAAGACAAGGGAGCAAATGGGAACTTCAGTGAAGGGGGCTAATGGGGAGGTGATAACAAGTAGTGGTGATGTGAGAAGGAGATGGAGTGAGTATTTTGAAGGTTTGTTGAATGTGTTTGATGAAGGAGTGGCAGATGTAGGGTGTCTTGGTCGAGGTGGTGTGCAAAGTGAGAGGGTTAGGGAAAATGATTTGGTAAATAGAGAAGAGGTAGTAAAAGCTTTACGGAGGATGAAAGCCGGCAAAGCAGTAGGTTTGGATGGCATTGCAGTGGAATTTATTAAAAAAGGGGGTGACTGTATTGTTGACTGGTTGGTAAGGTTATTTAATGTATGTATGATTCATGGTGAGGTGCCTGAGGATTGTCGGAATGCTTGCATAGTGCCATTGTACAAAGGCAAAGGGGATAAGAGTGAGTGCTCAAATTACAGAGGTATAAGTTTGTTGAGTATTCCTGGTAAATTATATGGGAGGGTATTGATTGAGAGGGTGAAGGCATGTACAGAGCATCAGATTGGGGAAGAGCAGTGTGCTTTGAAGACCGTACGCGAGAAATACTTAGAAAAACAAATGGATTTGTATGTAGTATTTATGGATCTTGAGAAGGCATATGATAGAGTTGATAGAGATGCTCTGTGGAAGATATTAAGAATATATGGTGTGGGAGGCAAGTTGTTAGAAGCAGTGAAAAGTTTTTATCGAGGATGTAAGGCATGTGTACGTGTAGGAAGAGAGGAAAGTGATTGGTTCTCAGTGAATGTAGGTCTGCGGCAGGGGTGTGTGATGTCTCCATGGTTGTTTAATTTGTTTATGGATGGGGTTGTTAGGGAGGTGAATGCAAGAGTTTTGGAAAGAGGGGCAAGTATGAAGTCTGTTGTGGATGAGAGAGCTTGGGAAGTGAGTCAGTTGTTGTTCGCTGATGATACAGCGCTGGTGGCTGATTCATGTAGGAAACTGCAGAAGCTGGTGACTGAGTTCGGTAAAGTGTGTGAAAGAAGAAAGTTAAGAGTAAATGTGAATAAGAGCAAGGTTATTAGGTACAGTAGGGTTGAGGGTCACGTCAATTGGGAGGTAAGTTTGAATGGAGAAAAGCTGGAGGAAGTGAAGTGTTTTAGATATCTGGGAGTGGATCTGGCAGCGGATGGAACCATGGAAACGGAAGTGAATCATAGGTTGGGGGAGGGGGCGAAAATTCTGGGAGCCTTGAAGAATGTGTTGAAGTCGAGAACATTATCTCTGAAAGTAAAAATGGGTATGTTTGAAGGAATAGTGGTTCCAACAATGTTGTATGGTTGCGAGGCGTGGGCTATGGATAGAGGTGTGCGCAGGAGGGTGGATGTGCTGGAAATGAGATGTTTGAGGACAATATGTGGTGTGAGGTGGTTTGATCGAGTAAGTAATGTAAGGGTGAGAAAGATGTATGGAAATAAAAAGAGTGTGGTTGAGAGAGCAGAAGAGGGTGTTTTGAAATGGTTTGGTCACATGGAGAGAATGAGTGAGGAAAGATTGACCAAGAGGATATATGTGTCAGAGGTGGAGGGAACGAGGAGGAGTGGGAGACCAAATTGGAGGTGGAAAGATGGAGTGAAAAAGATTTTGAGTGATCGGGGCCTGAACATGCAGGAGGGTGAAAGGTGTGCAAGGAATCGAGTGAATTGGAACGATGTGGTATACCGGGGTCGACGTGCTGTCAATGGATTGAACCAGGGCATGTGAAGCGTCTGGGGTAAACCATGCAAAGTGTGCGGGGCCTGGATGTGGAAAGGGAGCTGTGGTTTCGGTGCATTATTACATGACAGCTAGAGACTGAGTGTGAACGAATGGGGCCTTTGGTGTTTTTCCTAGCGCTACCCCGCACACATGAGGGGGGAGGGGGTTGTTATTTCATGTGTGGCGAGGTGGCGATGGGAACAAATAAAGGCAGACAGTATGAATTATGTACATGTGTATATATGTATACGTCTGTGTGTGTATATATATGTGTACATTGAGATGTATAGGTATGTATATTGTGTGTGTGTGGAGATGTATGTATATACATGTGTATGTGGGCGGGTTGGGCCATTCTTTCGTCTGTTTCCTTGCGCTACCTCGCTAACGCGGGAGACAGCGATAAAGCAAAATAAATAAAGAATAAATATATATATATATATATATATATATATATATATATATATATATATATATATATATATATATATATATATATATATATATATCGTCACCTTGGCTACATGGGCAAGCTGATTCTTTTATAGTTGCTCTATTATCATTTTGTTAATCATGCATATTTTGTCATAAGCGTTATATTATCATGATAACTATATTGTCAATGTGACAATAGTGTTATGGTGACTATATTGTCATTATAAGCTCATAGTGGCTATATCGGTAAGATAACTTTATTGTCATGGTGACAATTTTAACATGATGGTTATGATGTCATGGTGTCTGCATTTTCGTGTTAACTTTCATAATTGTGTTGATTATGCCCTTTAGGATATATCATTATAGAAAGGAGTTTTTTATTTTGATGCTTTATCAGGTGACTACATTGTCATGATATGCTATATGGTTTCAATGCTTTCGGGGTAAATGTTTTATTATGGTGGCTACGTTGAAATGGAAGCCATAGTGGCAGGGTTGCTATATTATCATAGTGGGATCATTTCGTTTTAGAGATTATATTGCTTTTGTGAGAATATTGTCATGGCAACTGTGTTGCCATAATTTCTATATTGTCACATAATTTGTTGAATTGATCGAAATATTGTCATAGGAACTGAAATGGCATGTTGTCTGTATTGTCTTGGTGGTTGTATTGCCATTGTGACTACATGGTCATGGTGGCTATATTGCTATTAAGATCATATTGTTATTGTAACTGTATTGCCATGGTGGCTATAGTGTTAGGTGACTATATTGCCATGAAGGCTATTTGTCATTTTTGTTATATTACAAAGAGATGAATGTCTTTTCAAGTTAAGTATATTGTCAGGGTACCTATATCGTCATGTTAGCTATATCGTTGTGGTGGGTATTATATCATTCTGGTGGTATATTGCCATGATGGCTATACTAATATTTTGGCGATATTGGCATGGTAATATAGTACCATTGTTGATGAATTGTCAGGCGACTATATTGTCATGGTGGTTATTTGTCATTTTTGTCATATTACAATGAGAGGACTGTCTTTTCATGTTGGCTATATTGTCCGGGTAGCTATATTGTCATGTTAGCTATATCGTTTGTTTTTTTCTGGCTGTATACTGCCATGATGGCTATACTAATATTTTGTTGATATTGGCATGGTGATATAGTGTCTTAGCAGCTAAACTGTTGTTGTGGATATTTTTTCATAGGAAAACATTATCATGGTAGCTACGTTGTCAAGGTTAATACATTGTTTGGGTAGCTACATTGTCATGGTGACGATATTGGCACGGTGGCTGTATTGTTATTTTCAATATATTGCCAATAGGACTACGTTATCTTGGTCGCAATATTAAGTTGATGGCCATATTGCTGTGGTCAGTTTTGTCGTTGGGGAAATGCTTTCTTGTTAGTTAAATTTTTTCGGGATGATATGATAATGAAAACAATATTTTCATGGCGACTTATTTGGTATTGTGAGTGTAAATGTATGGATATCATATCATCATGTCAACCATATTGTCATGGTTTTTATACTGTGATGGTTTTTATGTCAACCTCCTGATTATCTCATCATGAATGGTGTATGATAATGGTAACTATATAGCAAAGGCGATAATATTTCATTGCGATTATTTTGTTAAGGTAACTTCATTTTCATGTTCGCTATATTGCTATGGCAGGTACATTTTCATGGTTGTTACATTGTTTTATTGGCTATACTGTTAAAATGGCTATATTTTAATGATAAATCCATTTTGGTCGCTATTTCATCAAGGACACTATAATGTGCTGGAGGATATATGTTTGTTATGATCCGAAAGCGACTATTTTGTCACAGCGTCTATATTGTCAGGTGGCTATATTTCATATTGAATATAATTTGAATGTTTATCTATTGTTGCCTTGACTATATTTTCATATAACTTATATGATCATGGTGGCTTTATTATTATGGTGAATATATTGTTGTTTTGACTATACTATCATAATGGTTAAGTTGTCATGGTAAATATGTTGATGTTGTCGCAATATTTTCATGATACTTATATAGTCATTAAAAGTTTATTATCATGGTGACTCTAATGTCATTGTGATTGATTTATATCGTAATTTTATTGTCCTGGTGGCTGTACTGTCATATTGGGTATATTATCAAGGTCATGTTAGTTATATTGTTGCGGTGGGATTTTTTTTTCTGAAGGTATTTTGATATGATAGCTTCACTAACATTTTGGTGGTATTGGCATGGTGATATAGTGTCTTAGCAGCAAAACTGTTGCTGTGGATATTTTTCATGGGAACTGATTCTCATAGTAGCTACATTTTTAAGGTTTATACATTTTCATGGTAGCTACATTGTCATGGTGAGGATATTGGCATGGTTGCTTTATTGTGTTATAATGCTATCATGGCTACATTATCCCGGCTGTATTGATATGGTTAATTTTGTCGTTAGGGATATATTTTTTCAGCTACATATTTATTGTGATTATATAATCTTGATAATATTTTCATGGCGTCTTATTTGGGATTGTGAGTGTAAGTGTATGGATATCATATCATTATGTCACCTATTTTGTCATGGGTTTTATACTATGATTGTGTGTATGTCAACCTGCTGATGATATGATCATGATTGGTGTATGATTATCGAAACTATAATGTGATATCGTTTATATTTCATTGTAATGAATTTGTCATAGTAACTATATTTTCATGTAAGCTATATTGTTATGGCAGGTACATTTTCATGGTTGTTCTACTGTTTTATTGGCTATACTGTCAAGGTAACTTTATTGTGATGATAAATCCCTTCTTCTTCGCTATTTTGTCATAGAGACAATATTCTCCTGGACGCTATATGTTTGCTATGATCCAAAATGACTATTTTATCACAGTATCTCTATTGTCATGTGGCTATATTTCCATATTGAATATAATTTATAAATGTGTTTATTGTTACGTTGACTATATAGTCTCATTATTCATGTGATCATGGTGGCTTTATTGTTATGGTGAATATATTATTGTCTTGACTATATTATCATAATGGCTAAATTGTCATTTCAAAGATATTTATATGGGGGCTATATTGTGACGACAAATATATTCATATGGACGCATATTTTCATGATACCTATGTACTCATTATATACTTATTATCAAGGTGACTCTAATGTGCTGGCGATTGATTTACATCGTGACATTATTGTCATGGTGGCTGCACTGTATTTCCCAGAACAGTTTACCTATTATTACAGTATAGTCACAACGACAATGGACTCACTATAACAATAAATCCTCCATGATCATATAACTGATATGACAATATGGTTAATGCAATAATAAAGAAACATTCAAAATATATTCACTATGGCAATATAGCCACCTGACAGTATAGATATTGTGACAATATTGTTGCTTTCCGATCATAGCAAACATATAGACTCCAGGACAATATATTGTCCATGACAAAATAGCGTCCAAAACAGGATTTATCATTACAATATAGCCACCTTGACAGCATAGCCATTGAAACAATGTAACAACCGTGAAAATGTACATGCCATAACGATATAACTATCATGAAAATGTAGTCACCACAATATAATGATAAAAAAGATATAATCGCCATTGCTATATAGTTACCATAATCATACATCAATCCTAATATTATCACCATGTTGACATAAACACCATAACAGTATAAAAACCATGACAATATAAGTAGTATGATGATGTGATATCCATACAGTTACACTCAAAATACCAAATAAGCCACCATCATAATATATTATCAAGATAACCACAAAAAAATTGTAGCTAATGACAAAATATAGCTCCAACGACAAAATTGACCATAGCAATATAGCCGTTAAGTTAATCAAGCGACCAAGATAATATAGCCATGATAACATTATAGCACAATAGAGCCACCATGCCAATATCGTCACCATGACAATGTAGCTACCATGCAAATATATCAACCTTGAAAAATCTAGCTACTATGATAATACATTGGTTTTATGAGTTATACTGTCAAGGTGTCTATATCATAATGATATATCCTGTCTTGGTTGCTATTTTGTCATAGAGATTATGTTGTCTTGCAGGCTATATGTTTGCTATGATTCAAAAGCGACTATTTGTCACAGAATCTATGTTGTCATATGGTTATATTGCCATAGTGAATATGATTTGTGTATTTCTTTTTTTGTTTCTTTGACTGTATTTTCACATCAGTTATATGATCACTGTGGCTATATTGTTATAGTGAATAAATTATCATCGAGACTGTATTATCATAATGGCCAAATTGTCATGGCAAATATGTTGACATGGAGGCTATATTATCATGATATTCATAAAGTTATTGTAAGTTTATTATCAAGGCGACTAATGACATGGTGAGGATTTATATCGTGATATTATTGTCATGGTGGCTGTACTATCATGGTGGCTATATTCTCGTTTGCTGTATTTTCAATGTTACTCTTTTGTGAAAATGGCTTTATTGTCAGTGTAGCTATAGTGTCATGGGGAACATATTTTCATAGTGGCAGTATTGTCATTATGAACATACCGTCATTTTGGCATCCTTTCATTTTAATTACATTGCTATGATGTATATATCGTCACCTTAGCTATATTTACAAGGTGATCCTTTTATAGGTGGTATATTGTCATTACTAAACTCATGCATACTTTGTCATAAGCGATATATTATCATGATGATTATATTTTTATGGTGACAATATTGTCATAGCGACTATATTGTCATTATGACTATAATGTCATAGTGGCTATATTGCCAAGATAACTATAGTGTCATAGTGACTTTTTATCATGATATCTATAATGCCATAGTGACTGTATTTTCACAGAAGCTTTTTTGATGGTGTTCATATTACCCTTGAGGATATGCCATTATAGAAGAGAAATTGTCATTTTGATTAAATTATCAGGTGACTACATTGCCATGATATGCTATATTGTTATGATTTCAGTACTGTCATGATAAATCTTTTATTACTGTGGCTACATTGCAACGGAAACCAAAATGGTAAGGTGGTTATATTTTCATGGTAAGATGATTTTATTATGGCGATTATAATAGCATTTCTGAGTATATTGTCATGGTGACTGTGTTGCCATGATATCTATATTGTCATTTAATTTGTTGAATTGATGGCAATATTGTCTTAGAGACGGTACTGTCATGTTATCTGTATTGTCACGGTGGTTGTATAGTCATCGTAACTATATAGTCATGTTGGCTATATTGTCATTAAGATTACATTGTTATGGTAGCTATATTGCCATGGTGGCTGTATTGTTAGGTCACTATATTGCCATGATGGCTATTTGTCATTTCTGTTATATGACAAGGAGGTGACTGTCTTTTCACGTTGGCAATATTGTCAGAATAGCTATATTGTCGAGTAGTGGGTATATATATTTCTTTTCTGGCGGTATATTATCATGATGGCAATAATAAGATTTTGGCGGTATTGGCATGGTGATATAGTGTCTTAGCAGCTAAACTCTTGTTGTGGATAGTTTTCAATTTAAATAATTTATCATGGTAGCTACATAGTCAAGGTTACTATATTTTCATGGTAGCTACATACTCAAGGTTCCAATATTTTCATGGTAGCTACATTGTCATGGTGAAGACATTGGCATGGTGGCTGTATTGTTATTTTCAATATAATGCCATCATGGCTGCATTATCTTGGTCGCTATATCAACTTGATGGCTAAATTGCTATGGTTAATTTTGTCGTTCGGGATATATTTTGTTATTAGCTATAATATTGTTGTGATTATATGATCATGGTAATAACATTTTCATGGTGGCTTATTTGGTATAGTAAGTGTAAGTGAATGGATATCATATCCTCAAGTCACTTATATTGTCATGGTTTTTACACTGTGATATTGTTTATGTCAACCTGCTGATTACATAATCAGGATTGGTGTATGATTATGGTAAATATACTGTAATGTTTTATTTCATTGTGATAATTTTGTCATGTTGACTACAATTGCATGACAACTTTAATGTTATGACTATATCATGATGATAAATCCTGTCTGAGTCACTGTTTTTTCACAGAGACTATATTGTCCTGGAGTTTATATGTTTGCTATGATCCGAAAGCGACAATTTATTCACAGTATCTATATTGTCAGGTGGTTATATTGAAATTGTGAATATACGTTGAATGTTTCTATATTTTTGCTTTGACTATATTGTCATATCAGTTAAATGATCATGGTAGCTTTATTGTCATAGTAAATACATTGTCGTCGTGACTATATTATCATAATGGCTAAATTGTCGTAGCAAATATGTTGACATGGGGGCTATATTTTCATGATATTTATAAAGTTATCTTAAGATCACTATCAAGGTGATTCTAATGTCCTGGCGCTTGATTTATAACTTGACATTATTGTCAAGATAGCTGTATTGTCAAGGTGGCTATATTGCCGTTTGCTGTATTTTTAATTTTAAGCTTTTGTGAAGATAGCTTTACTGTCAGTGTAGATATAGTGTCATGGAGAATATATATTCATAGTGGCACTATTGCAATTATGATATTTTTGTCATTTTGGCTATCATCTTATTTTGGTTACATTACTATAATGAATATATCGTCACCTTGGCTATAATAGAAATGTGATCTTTTTTATATTTGCTATATTGTCATTTTTTTCAATCATGCATATATTGTCATAAGTGATACATTATCATGATAGCTATAATATTCCGGTGACTATATATTGCCATTGTGACTATATTGTTATCATTACTATAATCTCATGTTGGATATCTTGCCAAGATAACTGTATTGTCATGGTGACTATCTTATCATGATGGTTATAATTTCATGGTGACTACATTTTCACGGTAGCTTTTATAATGGTGTTGGTTTTGCCCTTGAGGATGTATCACTATAAAACGAGATTTTGATTTTGATTAAATCATTAGGGGACTACATTGTCGGGATATGCTATATTATTGTGGTTTTAGGAATGTCATGGTATATGTATTATTATGTCGGCTACATTGTAATGCAAGCCATAGTGGTAGAGTGGCTATATCTTCATAATATAATCATTTTGTTATGTCGATTATATTGCATTTGTGAGTATATTGTCATGGTGACTGTTGCCATGATATCTATATTATCATGGTGACTGTTGCCATGATATCTATATTGTCATTTGATTTGTTGAATTGGTGGCTATATTGTCATAATGTAATGTCATGGTTCCTGTATTGTCTTGGTGGTTGTATTGTCATCGTGTCTATATGGTCATGGTAGTTATATTTCCATTAAGATTATATTGATATGGTAACTATATTGCCATGGTGGCTATATTGTTAAATGAATATATTGCCATGATGGCTATTTGTTATTTTTTGTTATATTACAAGGGGGTGATTGTCTTTCATGTTGCCTCTATATCAGGGTACCTATATTGTTATCGTAAGATTACAGTCATAAAGTCAATACAGTCGCCATGCCAATATTTTCACCTTAATGATATAGTTATCATGATAATATATCGCTTATGACAGAATATGCACGATCAAAAAATGACAATATACCACCTATAAAAAAGATCATCTTCCAAATATAGCCAAGGTGACTATATATACAGCATAGCAATGTAACCAAAATTAGAAGATAGCCAAAATGACTATTTCATAATGACAATACCATCACTATGAAAATTTCTTCCCAATGAAAGTATAGCTACACTGACAATAAAGCCATATTCACAAAATAGTAACATTGAAAACGCATCAAACGACAAAATAGCCACAATGATAGTACAGCCACCATAACAATAATGTTACAATATAAGTCAATCACCGTGACATTAGAGTCACCTTGAAAATATATTTACAATTAGTATATAAGTATCATGAGAATAGAGAATCTATATCAATATATTTCCCATGACAATTTAGCCATGATGATAGTATAGTCAAAACGACAATATATTCACTATAGCAACATAACCACCATGACCATATAACTGATGTGACAATATAGTCAACACAACATTAAAGAAACATTCAAAATATGTTCACTTTGTCAATATAGCCACCTGATGATATAGATACCGTGACAAAATAGTCGCTTTCGGATCATAGGAAGCATACAGCCTCCAGGATATGTAGTGACCAGGAGACAACAGCGTCCAAAACAGGATTTATCATTACTATATAGCCACCTTGACAGTATAGCCCATAAAACAATGAAAGAACCATGAAAATGTACCTGCAATACCAATATAACTGTTATCAAAATGAAGTCAGCATACCAAAATAATCACAAAAGATATCGAGATTGCTATATAGTTACCATAATCATGCATGAATGATGATAATATAATCAGCATTTTGACATAAGCGCCATCACCGTAAAAGAACATGACAATCTAAGTTACATGATGATATGATATCCAGATAGTTACACTCAAGATACCAAATAAGCCACCATAAAAATATTATCATGTTCATATAATCACAACCAAATTGTAGGTAAAGACAAAATACATCCCCAACGATAAAATTGACCGTAGCAATATAGCCATCAAGTTGATATAGCGACCAAGATAATGTAGCCAGGATGGCATTATATTGAAAATAACAATACACCCACCATGCCAATATCGTCATCATTACAATGTAGCTTACATGAATGAAATATAGTAACCTTGAAAATGTAGTTACCATGATAATATATCCCCATGAAAAAATATATAAAACAACAGTTGAGCTGCGAATACACTATATAACGATGTTTATATCGGCAAAATACTAGTATAGCCATCATGGCAATATACCAAAAGAAAAAATACCGAAAACAGTGATATAGCTAACTTAACAATATAGCCAAATATATCGCCAAAATACTAGTATACCCATCATGGCAATATAGTTACCTAACAATATAGCCACCATGGCAATATAGTTACCATAACAATGTAATCTTAATGACAGTATAGCCACCATGACCATATACTCACGATCACAATATAACCATGATGACCATACAGGCAACATGACAATACAGTCTCTATGATAACGTTGCCATCAATTTAATAAATCAAATGACAATATAGATATTATGGCAACACAGTCACCAGAACAATAAAAGCACAAAGTAAATCGTCATAACAAAATGATCCATCCATGAAAATATTGTTACCCTGCCACTATGGCTTCCATTGTAATGTATCCAAGAAAATATACCTTCACCATGACAGTACTGAAACTATAACATTATAGCATAACATATCAATGCATTCATTTGATATTTTAATCAAAATGTAATTTCCGTATTTATAATAATATATCGTCAAGGGCAAAATCAGCACCATTAAATAAGCTACAATGAAAATGTAGTCACAGTTTCATTATAACCATCATCATGAAATAGTCACCATGACAATACAGTTATCATAGCAATATAGCCACTAAGAGATTATAGTCATAATGATAATATAGTCATCATGACAATATACTGTCACCTTAATAATATAGTTATTACGATAATGTATCGCTTATGGAAAAATATGCATGATTATAGGAAATATAAAAGAGATCACCTCGCCAATATAGCCAAGGTGACGATATGTAAATCTTCGCAATGTATCCAAAATGAGTAGATAGCCAAAATGACGATATGTCCATAATGACAATACTGCTACTATGAAAATATATTCCCCATGACATATAGCTACAATGACAATAAAGCAATCTTCATAAAAGAGTAACATTGAAAATACAGCAAACGACTATATAGCCACCATGACAGTACAGCGACTATGACAATAATGTCACGATATAATTCAGTCACGGTGACATTAGAGTCACCCTGATAATAGAATAGTACTGACTATATAAATATCATGAAAATAAGGCTTCCATGTCAACATACTTACCATGACAATTTAGCCAACATGATAATATAGTCACGACGGCAATATATTCACTATAACAATATAGCCATGATCATATAAGTGATATGACAATACAGTCAACGCAACAATAAGGAAGCCTTCAAATCATATTCATTATGGCAATATAAGCACCTGACAATATTGATGCTGTGACAAAATAGTCTCTTTCGGATCATAGCAAACATATAGGCTCCAGGACAATATAGTGTCCATGACAAAATAGCGACCAAGATAAGATTTTTCATTAAGGTATAGTCACCTTGACAGCATAGCCGATAAAAAGAATGAAACAACAATGCAAATGTACCTGCTATAACAATATAGCTACCATGAAAATGTAGGCAACATGAAAATATTGTCACAATGAGATATAATCGTCATTACAATTTAGTTGCCATAATCATATATCAATCATGATGATATCATCAGGAGGCTGACATAAACCATCACAGTATAAAAACCATGACAATATAGTGACATGATAGTATGATATCCATACACTTGCACTCACATTACCAAATAAGCCGCCATGAAAGTATTGTTATCATTATCTTATGATTAAAACAAAATTGTAGATAATAACAAAATATATCCCCAACGACAATATAAACCAAAGCAATATAGCCAGCAAGTAAATATACCGACCAAGACAATGTAGTTAGGATGGCATTGTATTGAAAATAACAATACAGCCACCATGCCAATATCGTCACTATGACAATGTAGTTACCATGAAAATATAGTAACCTTGACAATGTAGCAACCATGATAATACAATCCCATGGAACATATCCACAACAACAGTTTAGTTGGTAAGACACAATATCACCATGCTAATATCGCGAAAATGTTAGTCTAGGCATCATGGATATATACCACCAGAAAAAGAAAATAGCCACAATGATATAACTAACTTAATAATATAGCTACCCTGATAATATATTCAATATGAAAAGACAGTCACCTCCTTTCAGTATAACAAAAATGACAAATAGCCATCATGGCAATATAATCACCTATCAATATAGTCACCATGGAAATATAGTTATCATAACCATATAATCTTAATGGGATTATAGCCAACATGACTATATAGTCAAGATGACAATACAACCATCATGATGATACAGGCAACATGGCAACAAAGTGTCTATAACAATATTGCAATCGCTTGAACAAATTAAATGATAATATAGTTATTATGGCAACACAGTCACCATGACAATATTTTCACAAATGCAAAAGAACCGCGAGAACAAAATGATCCTACCATGAAAACATAGCCACCCTGCCACTATGGCTTCCATTGCAATGTAGCCAACATAATGATACATTCACCATGACAGTACTGGAACCATAACAATAGCGCATATCATGACAATGTAGTCACCTGATGACAGTCGCGCACCAGCCACCGACGTGTACGGAGCTGCTGTCGTCTTTCAGAGTTAGGTTGTAGCTATTCCTCCCTGCGTTGTCGCTACCCTTGCTTTGTTCTGAAGGTTTTAT
The DNA here is from genome assembly GCF_036320965.1 of Panulirus ornatus. Classification (NCBI taxonomy): domain Eukaryota; kingdom Metazoa; phylum Arthropoda; class Malacostraca; order Decapoda; family Palinuridae; genus Panulirus; species Panulirus ornatus. Next base: position 39,622,527 of record NC_092281.1, read on the forward strand.
TTTATATGATCATGATTGGTGTATGATTATCGAAACCATGATGTGATATCGTTTGTATTTCATTGTAATGAATTTGTCATGGTAACTATATTTTCATGTAAGCTATATTGTTATGGTTGGTACATTTTCATGTTTGTTCTACTGTTTTATTGGCTATATCGTCAAGGTGACTGTATTGTGATGATAAATCCTTCCTTTTTCGCCATTCTGTCATAGAGACTATATTCTCCTGGACGCTATACGTTTTCTATGATCCAAAAATGACTATTTTGTCACAGTATCCATATTATCATGTGGCTATATTTCGATGGTGAATATAATTTATAAATGCGTTTATTGTTACGTTGACTCTATTGTCATATTTATGTGATCATGGTGGCTTTATTGTTATCGTGAATATATTATCGTCTTGACTATATCATCATAATCGCAAAATTGTCATTTCAAAGATATTCATATGTAGGCTCTATTTTCACGACAAATATACTCATATGGACGCGATATTTTCATGATATCTATGTACTGTACTATACTATCTAGGTGGCTATATAGTCGTTTGCTGTTTTTTCAACAGTACTCTTTTTGTGAAGATGGCTTTACTGTCAGTGAAGCTGTAGTATCGTTGGAAACATATTTTCATAGTTGCAGTATTGTCATTATGAACATACAGTCATTCTGATTATCTTCTCTTTTTCTTTACGTTGATATGATGTATATATCGTCACCTTGACTATAGTGGCGAGGTGATCTTTTTTATAGGTGCTATATTGTCATTTTTTTAATCATGCATATTTTGTCACAAGCGATATATCATTTTGATGACTATATTTTTAAGGTGACAATATTTTCATAGCGACTATATTGTAATTATGACTATAATCTCAGAGTGGCTATATTGCCAAGATAACTATATTGTCATGGTTACTATTTCATCATGATATAATTGCTTAGTGACTGTACTTCCATGGTAACTTTTTAATGGTGTTTAAATTTTCTCCCTGATGTTATACGATAATAGAAGCGAAATTTTCATTTTTCATTATCAGATGACTACATTGCCATGATATGCTATATTCTTATGGTTTCAGTACTGTCATGGTGAATTTTTTGTTATTGTGGCTATATTGTAATGGAAGCCATAGTGGCAGGGGGACTATATTTTCATTGTAAGATCATTTCATTATGACGATTATATAATATTTCTGAGTATATTGTCATCGTGATTGTGTTGCCATAATATCTATATTGTCATTTAACTTGTTGAATTGATGGCAATATTGTCATAAAGACTGTATTTTCATGTTTTCTGTATTCTCATGGCGGTTGTATTGTCATCGTGACTATATGGACATGGTGACTATATTGCCATTAAGACTACATTGTTATGGTTATTATATTGCCATGATGGCTATATTGTTTGGTTTACCATATTGCCATGATGGCTATTTGTCAGTTTTTTTTTATATATTTCAAGGAGGTGAATGTCTTTTAATGTTACCTATATTGTCAGAGTAGTATATTGTCAAGTTATCTATATCGTTGTGATGGGTATTTTTTCTGTTGATATATTACCATGATGGTTATACTAACATTTTAGAGATATTGGGATGGTGATATATCGCCTTAGCAGCTAAACTCTTGTTGTGGATATTTTTTGGATATTTTTTATTTTGAATATTTTACCATGGCAGCTACATTGTCAACGTTACTATATTTTCATGGTAGCTATATTGTCATGGTGAAGACATTGGCACGATGGCTGTATTGTAATTCTCAATACGATGCTCGCTACATTATCTTGGTCGCTATAACAACTTGATGGCTATATTGCTATGATTAATTTTGTCGTGTGGGATATATTTTGTCATTACCTACAATATTGTTGTGATTATATGATCATGATAACAATATTTTCATGGCGCCTTCTTTGGTATTGTAAGTGTAAGTGTATGGATATCATATCATCATGTCACTTATATTGTCATGGTTTTTATAATGTGATATTGTTTATGTCAACCTGCTGATTATATGATCATGATTGGTCTATGATTATGGTAACTATATTGTAATGCCGATGATATTTCATTGTAATAATTTTGTCATGGTGACTTAGATTTCATATCTATAATGTTTTGGCAGGTACAGTTTCATGATTGTTACATCATTTTATGGGCTATACTGTCAAGTTGTCCATATTATAATAATATATTCTGACTTGGTCGCTATTTTGTCATTGAGACTATATTGTCTTGCAGGCTATATGTTTGCAATGATTCAAAAGCGACTATTTGTCACAGTATATATATTGTCATATGGTTATATTGCCATAGTTAATATGATTTGTATATTCCTTTTTTGTTTCTTTGAATGTATTGTCACAGCAGTTATATGATCACTGTGGCTATATTGTTATAGTGAATAAATTGCCGTCATGACTATATTATCATAATGGCCAGATTATCATGGCTGACATGCTGACATGGAGTCTATATTTTCATGATATTTATATAGTCATTGTAAGTTTATTATCAAGGTGACTAATGACATGGTGATGATTTGTATCGTAACATTATTATCATGGTGGCTGAACTATGATGGTGGCTATATTCTCGTTTACTGTATTTTCAATGTTGCTCTTTTGTGAATAGGGCTTTCTTGTCAGTGTAGCTATAGTGTCATGGAGAACATATTTTCATAGTGGCAGTATTGTCATTATGATCATACCGTCATTTTGCCTATCTTTTCATTTTAGTTACATTCCTATAATGTATATATCGTCACCTTAGCTATATTGGCAAGGTGATCTTTTTATAGGTAATATATTGTCATTATTTAACTCTTGCATACTTTGTCATAAGCAAAATATTATCATGATAATTATATTTCTATGGCGACAATATTGTCAGAGCGCCTATATTATCAATATAACAATAATGTCACAGTGGCTATATTGTCAAGATAACTATATTGTCATGGTGACTTTTTTATCATGATTTTTATAATGTCATAATGACTGTATTTTCGTAGAAGCCTTTTTAATGGTGTTGACATTGCCCTTGAGGATATACCATTATAGAAGAGAAATTGTCATTTTGATTAGATTATCAGCTGACTACATTGCCATGATATGCTATACTGTTATGGTTTCAGTACTGTCATGGTAAATCTTTTATTACTGTTTCTACATTGCAATGGAAACCAAAATGGTAGGTGGCTATATTTTCATGGTAGGATAATCTTATCATGTCGATTATATTGCATTTCTGAGTATATTGTTATGGTGACTATGTTGCCATAATATCTATATTGTCATATAATTTGTCAAATTGATGGCAATATTGTCTTAGAGACGGTACTGTCATGTTATCTGTATTGTCATGGTGGTTGTATTGTCAACGTGACTATATAGTCATGTTGGCTACATTGTCGTTGAGATCACATTGTTATGGTAACTTTATCACCATAGTGGCTGTATTGTTAAATCACTATATCGCCATCATGGCTATTTGTCATTTTTGTTATATAACAAGGAGGTGAATGTCTTTTCATGTTGGCAATATTGTCAGAATAGCTATATCGCCGAGTAGTGGGTATATATATTTCTTTTCTGGCGGTACATTATCATGATGGCAATAATAACATTTTGGCGATATTGGCATAGCTATATAGTGTTTTAGCAACTAACCTCTTGTTGTGGATATTTTTCAATTATATACTTTATCATGGTAGCTACATAGTCAAGGTTACTATATTTTCATGGTAGCTACATTTTCATGGTGAAGACATTGGCATGACGGTTGTATTCTTACTTTCAATATAATGCCGTCCTGGCTACATTATCTTGGTCGCTATATCAACTTAATGGCTATGTTGTTATGGTTAATTTTGTCTTTCGGGATATATTTTGTAATTAGTGACAATATTGTTGTGATTATATGATCATGATAATATTTTCATGAAAACTTATGTGGTATTGTAAGTGTAAGTGAATGGATATCATCTCATCATGTCACTTAAATTGTCATGGTTTTTACACTATGATCTTGTTTATGTCAACCTGCTGCTCATATGATCATGATTAGTGTATGATTAAGGTAACTATATTGTAATGTCATTTTATTTCATTGTGATAATTTTGTCATGTTGACTACAATTCCATGACAGCTATAATGTTATGAGCATATCATGATGATAAATCCTGTCTGAGTCACTGTTTTTTCACAGAGACTATATTGTCCTGGAGTCTATATTTTTGCTATGATCCGAAAACGACTATCTATTAACAGTATCTATATTGTCAGGTGGTTATATTGCCATTGTCAATATAAGTTGAATGTTTCTATATTTTTGCTTTGATTACTTTGTCATATCAGTTATATGATCATGGTAGCTTTATTGTCATAGTGAACATATCGTCGTCGTGACTATATTTTCATAATGGCTAAATTGTCATAGCAAATATCTTGACATGGGGGCTATATTTTCATGAAATTTATAAAGTCATTGTAAGATTACTGTCAAGGTGACTCTATTGACCTGGTGATTGAATTATATCGTGATATTATTGTCAAGATGGCTTTATTGTCATGGTGGCTATGTTGTAGTTTGCTGTATTTTAATTTTACGCTTTTGTAAAGATAGCTTTACTGTCAGTGTACCTATAGTGTCATGGAGAATATATTTTCATAGTGGAATTTTTGTCATTATGAACATACTGTCATTTTGGCCATCTCCTTATTTTGGTTACATTTCTATCATATATATATATATCATCACTTTGGCTATATTAGCAACGTGATCTTTTTTTACTGTTGCTATATTTTCATTTTTTTAATCATACGTTTTTTGTCGTAAGTGATACATTATCATGATAACTATAACATTCCGGTAACTATATATTCGCATTTTGACTATATTGTTATCATGACAATGAAATCATGTTCGATATCTTGCCAAAGTAACTTTATTATCATGGTGTCTATTTCATCATGATGGTTATAATGTCACAGCGACTACATTTTCACGGTAGCTTCTATATTGGTGGTGGGTCTGCCCTTGAGGATGTATCATTATAAAACGAGATTCTCATTTTGATTAAATCATTAGGGGACTACATTGTCGTGATATGCTATATTGTTATGGTTTCAGGAATGTCATTGTATATGTATTATTATACTGGCTATATTCAAATGGAAGCCATAGTGGAAGAGTGGCTATATTTCCATAATATAATCGTTTTGTTATGTCGATTATATTCCACTTGTGTGTATATTGTCATGGTGACTGTTGCCATAATATCTATACTGTCATTTGATTTGTTGAATTGGTGGCTATATTGTCATAATGTAATGTCATGGTTGCTGTATTGTCTTGGTGGTTGTATTGTCATCGTGTCTATATGATCATGATAGTAATATTTCCATTAAGATTATATTGATATGGTAACTATATTGCCATGGTGGCTATATTGTTAAATGAATATATTGCCATGATGGCTATTTGTTATTTTTTGTTATATTACAAGGGGGTGATTGTCTTTTCATGTTGCCTCTATATCAGGGTACATATATTATTATCGTAAGATTACAGTCATAAAGTCAATACAGTCGCCATGCCAATATTTTCACCTTAATGATATGGGTATCATGATAATATATCTCTTATAACAGAAAATGCACGATTAAAAAATGACAATATACCACCTATAAAAAAAAATCACCTTCCCAATATAGCCAAGGTGACGATATATATAACATAGCAATGTAACCCAAATTAGAAGATAGCCAAAATGACTTTATTTCATTACGACAATTGCGTCACTATGAAAATCTGTTCCCAATGAAAGTATAGCTACACTGACATTAAAGCCATATTCACTAAAGAGTAACATTGAAAACGCATCAAACGACAATATAGCCACCATGATTGTACAGTCACCATAACAATAATGTTACAACATAAATCAATCACTGTGATATTAGAGTAAACTTGAAAACATTTTTACAATTACCATAAAAGTATCATGAGAATATAGCAACCATATCAACATATTTCCCATGACAATTTAGCCATTATGATAGTATGGTCACAACTACAATATATTCACTATAACAACAAAACCACCATGGCCATATAACTGATGTAACAATATAGTCAACGCAACATTAAAGAAACATTCAGAATATCTTCACAACGTCAATATAGCCACCTGACAATATAGATACCGTGACAAAATAGTCGTTTTCGGATCATAGGAAACATATAGCCTATAAAGTATATAGTGTCCAGGTGACAATAGCGTCCAAAACAGAATTTATCAATACTATATATCCGCCTTGACAGTATAGCCCATAAAACAATGTCAGAACCATGAAAATGTACCTGCCATACCAATATAACTACTATCAAAATGAAGTCAACATAACTAAATGATCAAAAAAGATATTGCCATTGCTATATAGTTACAATAATCATACATTAATGATGATAATGTAATCAGCATTTTCACTTAAGTACCATCACCGTTTAAAAGCATGATAGAGTAAGTTACATGATGATATGATATCCAGACAGATGCACTCATAATGCCAAATAAGCCGTCATAGAAATATTATCATGAAAATATAATCTCAAACAAATTGCAGGTAAAGACAAAATACACCCCATAACGATGAAACTGACCGTAGCAATATAGCCATCAAGTTGATATAGCGACCAAGATAATGTAGCAAGGATGGCGTTATATTGAACATAACAATACACCCGCCATGCCAATATCGTCATCTTTACAATGTAGCTTGCATGAAATATAGTAACCTTGACAATGTAAGTACCATGATAATGTATTCCCATGAAAAAATGTCAAAAGAACAGTTGGGCTGTGTACACTATATCACCATGCTAATCTTGCCAAAGTTCTAGTATAGCCATCATAGCAATATACCAAAAGGAAAAAATATACCCACCACAATAAGATAGCTAACTTAACAATATAGCTACTCTGACAAAAAGCCATGATGGCAATATAGTTACCATAAGAATGTAATCTTAATGACAGTATAGCCATCATGACCATAGAGTCACGATGACAAGACAACCATGATGACCATCCAGGCAACATGACAATACAGTCTCTATGACAATATTGTTATCAATTTAATAAATCAAATAACAACATAGAAATTATGGCAACACAGTCACCATGACAATATATTCAAAAATAAAATAGAATACTAATAACAAAATGATCAAACCATGAAAATATATGCACCCTGCCACTATGGGTTCCATTGTAATGTAGCCAACATAATATATATTCACCATGACAGTACTGAAACTGTAACAATATAGCATATCATGAAAATGTATTCACTTTATAATTTAAACAAAACGAAATATCTGTTTTTATAATGATATATCTCCAAGGGTAAAACAACACCATTAAATAAGCTACCATGAAAATGTAGTCACATGTAGTTATCTTAGCAATATAGCCACTAAGAGAGTGTAGTCATAATGACAATATAGTCACCATGACAATATACTGTCACTTTAATGATATAGTTATCACGATAATGTATCACTCATGAAAAAATATACATGATTAAAAAAAACGACAATATAGCAACTATAAAGAGATCACCTTTCCCATATAGCCAAGGATTCGATATGTATATCTTCGCAATGTAACCAAAATGAGCAGATAGCCAAAATGACGATATGTTCATAATGAAAATACTGCTACTACGAAAATAAATTCCCCATGACACTATAGCTACAATAACAATAAAGCAATCTTCACAAAAGAATAACATTGAAAATACAGGAAACGACAATATAGCCACCGTGACAGTGTAGCTATCGTGACAATAATGTCATGATATACATCAATCGCCAGGCTATTAGAGTCACCTTGATAGTAATCTTTCAATGACTTTATGAATATCATGAAAATATAGCCCTCATGTCAACATATTTCCTATGACAATTTAGCCATTATGATAATATAGTCACTACGACAAGATATTCACTATGACAATAAAGCTACCATGATCATATAACTGATATGACAATATAGATTTCAGGATATGTAGTGTCCAGGACAATATAGAAATTACGGCAACACAGTAACCATGAGAATATACTCACAAATACAATAAAATCGTCATAACAAAATGATACATGAAAATATAATTACTCTGCCACTATGACTTTAATTGTAATGTAACCAACATAATATATATTCAATATGACAGTACTGAAACTATAACAATATCGCATATCATGGCAATATATTCACACGATAATTTAAAAAAAAGGAAATTTTCGTTTTTATAATATATCTTCATGGGCAAAATCAACACCATTAAATATGCTTCAATGAAAATGCAGTCAAACTGTCATTATAACCATCATCATAAGATAGTCACCATGATAGTATAGTTATCTTAGCAATATAGCCACTAAGAGATTATAGTCATAATGTCAACATTGTCACAATGGCAAAATACTGGCACCTTAATAGAAAAGTTATCACGATAATGTATCGCTTATGAAAAAATATGCATGACTAAAAAGAATGACAATATAGCAACTATAAAGAGATCACCTTGACAATATAGCCAAAGTGACGATATGTAAATCTTCGCAATATAACCAAAATGAGTAGATAGCCAAAATGACGGTATGTTCATAATGACAATACTGCTACTATGAAAATATATCACCCATGACACTATAGCTACAATGACAATAAAGCAATCTTCACAAAAGTGTATCAGTGAAAATACAGCAAACGACTATATAGCCACCATGAAAGTACAGCCACTATGACAATAATGTCACGATATAATTCACTGACTATATGAACATCATGAAAATAAAAGGCTTCCATGTCAACATACTTACCATGACAATTTAGCCAATATGATAATATAGTGAAGACGGCAATATATTCACTATAACAATATAGCCATGATCATATAAGTGATATGACAATACAGTCAACGCAACAATAAGGAAGCCTTCAAATTATATTCATTATGGCAATATAAGCACCTGACAATATTGATGCTGTGACAAAATAGTCTCTTTCGGATCATAGCAAACATAAAGGCTCCAGGATAATATAGTGTCCACGACAAAATAGCGACCAAGACAAGATTTTTAATTAAGATATAGTCACCTTGACAGTATAGCCGATAAAACACTGAAACAACAATGAAAATGTACCTGCCATAACAATATAACTACCATGAAAATGCAGGCAACATGACAAAATTGTCACAATGAAATATAATCGTCATTACAATTTAGTTGCCATAATCATATATCAATCATAATAATATCATCAGGAGGCTAACATAAACACCATCACAGTATAAAAACCATGACATTAAAGTGACATGATAATATGATATCCATACACTTGCACTCACATTAGCAAATAAGCCGCCATGAAATTATTGTTCTCATGATCATATGATTAAAACAAAATTGTAGTTAATGACAAAATATATCCCCAACGACAAAATTAACCATAGCAATATAGCCAGCAAGTAAATATAGCAACCAAGATAATGTAGTTAGGATGGCATTATATTGAAAATAACAATGCAGCCACAATGGCAATATCGTCACCATGACAATGGAGCTACCATGAAAATATACTAACATTGACAATGTAGATACTATGATAATACAATCCCATGGAACATATCCACAATAACAGTTTATTTGCTAAGACACTATATCACCATGCCAATATCGCTAAATGTTAGTCTAGGCATCATGGCAATATACCACCAGAAAAAGAAAATAAGCACCACAATGATATAGCTACCCTGATAATATATTGAATATGAAAAGACGGTCACCTCCTTACAGTATAACAAAAATGAAAAATAGCTATCATGGCAATGTAGTCACCTATCAATATAGTCACCATGGCAATATAGTTACCATAACCATGTAATCATAACTGGAATATAACCAACATGACTATATAGTCAAGATGACATGCAACCATCCTGACAATACAGGCACCATGATATTAGAGTCTCTACGACAATATTGCAATCGCTTCAACAAATTAAATGATAATATAGATATTACTGGAACACAGTCACCATGGCAGTATTATCACAAATGCAATATAACCGCGATAACAAAATTATCCTACCATGAAAATTTAGCCACCCTGCCACTGCAATATAGCTAACATAATAATACATTCACTACGACAGTACTGAAACCATGACAATATAGCATATCATGACAATGTAGTCACCTGATGACAGTCGCGCACCAGCTACCGACGTGTACGGAGCTGCTCTCGTTTTTCAGAGCTAGGTTGTAGCTATTCCTCCCTGCGTTGTCACTACCCTCGCTTTGTTTTGAAGGATTTATCTTATATGATCATGATTGGTGTATGATTATCGAAACTATAATGTGATATCGTTTGTATTTCATTGTAATGAATTTGTCATAGTAACTATATTTTCCTGTAAGCTATAATGTTATGGTAGGTACATTTTCAAGGTTGTTCCACTATTTTATTGGCTATACTGTCAAGTTGACTGTATTGTGATGATAAATCCTGTCTTCTTCGCTATTTTGTCATAGAGACTATATTCTCTTGGACGCTATATGTTTGCTATGATCAGAAAATGACTATTTTGTCACAGTATCTATATTTTCATGTGGCTGTATTCTCAGAGTTGATATAAGTAAAAAATGCGTTTATTGTTCCGTTGACAATATTGTCATATCATTTATGTGATCATAGTGGCTTTATTGTTATGGTGAATATATTACCGTCTTGACTATATTATCAGAATGGCGAAACTGTCGCTTTAAAGATATTCATATGGAGGCTATATTTTCACGACAAATATATTTATATGGACGCTATATTTTCATGATGTTCATGTACTCATTGTATATTCATTATCAAGGTGAGCCTAATGTCCTGGCGATTGATTTATATCGAGAGATTATTGTCATGGTGTCTGTACTGTCTTAATGGCTGTATAGTCGTTTGCTATTTTTTCAATAGTGCTCTTTTTGTGAAGATGGCTTTATTGTCAGTGAAGCTGGAGAACTGTGGGAAACATATTTTCATAGTTGCAGTATTGTCATTATGAACATACCGTCGTTCTGGTTATCATCTCTTTTTCTTTACGTTGCTATGATGTATATATCGTCACCTTGACTATAGTGACTGTCATTTTCTAATCATGCTTATTTTGTCACAAGCGATATATCATTCTGATCACTTTATTATTAAGGTGACAGTATTCTAATAGTGACTATATTGTCATAATGACTATAATCTCAGAGTGGCTATATTGCCATGGTCACTATTTTATCATGATATTTATGTCATAGTGACTGTATTTTCATGCCAGCTTTTTAATGGTGTACAAAATTTTTTCCCTGAGGTTATACAATAATCGAAGCGAAATTTTTATTTTTCATTAAATGATCAAGTGACTACATTGTCATGATATGCTATATTGTTATGGTTTCAGTACTGTCGTGGTGAATGTTTTGTTATTGTGGCTATATTGTAATGGAAGCCATAGTGGCAGGGTGACTATATTTTCATGGTAGGATCATTTTATTATGACGATTATATAACATTTCTGAGTATATTGTCAACGTGATTGTGTTGCCATAATATCTATATTGTCATTTAACTTGTTGAATTAGTGGGAATATTGTCTTAGAGACTGTATTTTGATGTTTTCTGTATTGTCATGGTAGTTGTCATCGTGACTATATGGACATGGTGACTCTATTGCCATTAAGAATACATTGCTATGGTAATCATATTGCCATGATGGCTATATTGTTTGGTTACCATATTGCCATGATGGCTATATTGTTTAGTTACAATATTGCCATGATGGCTATTTGTCAATTTTTTCCTTTTATATTTCAAGGAGGTGGCTGTCTTTTAATGTTACCTATATTGTCGGAGTAGTATATTGTCAAGTTAGCTATATCGTTGTGATGAGTATTTTTTCTGTTGATATATTGCCATGATGGCTATACTAACATTTTAGAGATATTGGCATGGTGATATATCGTCTTAGCAGCTAAACTCTTGTTGTGCCTATCTTTTGGGTATTTTCTATCTTGAATATTTTGCCATGGCAGCTACATTATCAACGTTACTATATTTTCATGGTAGCTATATTGTCATGGTGACGATATTGGCACGGTGGCTGTATTGTAATTCTCAATACAATGCTCGCTACATTATCTTGGTCGCTATAACAAGTTGATGGCTATATTGCTATGATTAATTTTGTCGTTGGGGATATATTTGTCACTACCTACAATATTGTAGTGATTATATGATCATGATAACAATATATTCATGGCGGCTTCTTTGGTATTGTAAGTGTAAGTGTTTGGATATCATATCATTATGTAACTTATACGGTCATGGTTTTCATACTGTGATATTGTTTATGTCTACCTGCTGATTATATGATCATGATTGGTCTATGATTATGGTAACTATATTGTAATGCCGATGATATTTCATTATGATAATTTTGTCATGTTGACTAAAATTTCATGACATCTATAATGTTTTGGCAGGTACAGTTTCATGATTGTTATATTTTTTTATGGTCTATACTATCAAGGTGTCTATATCATAATGATATATCCTGTCTTGGTTGCTATTTTGTCATAGCGACTATGTTGTCCTGCCGGCTATATGTTTGCGATGTTTCAAAAGCGAGTATTTGTCACAGTATCTATATTGTCATGTACTTATACTGCCATAGTGAATATGATTTGTATATTTCTGTTTTGCTTCTTTGACTGTATAGTCACATCAGTTATATGATCACTGTGGCTATATTGTTATAGTGAATAAATTGCCGTCATGACTATATTATCATAGTGGCCATATTATCATGACAGACATGTTGACATGGAGGCTATATTTTCATGATATTTATATAGTCATTTTAAGTTCATTATCAAGGTGACTAATGACATGGTGATGATTTGTATCGTGACATTATTATCATGGTGGCTGAACTATAATGATGGCTATATTCTCGTTTGCTGTATTTTCAATGTTGCTCTTTTGTGAATATGGCTTTGTTGTCAGTGTAGCTATAGTGTCATGGGGAACATATTTTCATAGTGGCGATATTATCATTATGACCATACCGTCATTTTGCCTATCTTTTCATTTTAGATACATTGCTATAATATATATATCGTCACCTTAGCTATATTGGCAAGGTGATCTTTTAATAGGTGATATATTGTCATTATTTAACTCTTGCATACTTTGTCATGAGCGAAATATTATCATGATAATTATATTCTAATGGTGACAATATTGTCATAGCGACTATATCATCATTATGACTATAATGTCAGTGGCTATATTGCCAAGATAACTATATTTTCATGATGACTTTTTTATCATGATTTTTATAATGTCATAATGACTGTATTTTCGTAGAAGCTTTTTTAATGGTGTTGATATTGCCCTTGAGGATATGCCATTATAGAAGAGAAATTGTCATTTTGATTATATTATCAGCTGACTACATTGCCATGATATGCTATACTGTTATGGTTTCAGTACTGTCATGGTAAATCTTTTATTACTGTTTCTACATTGCAATGGAAACCAAAATGGTAGGTGGCTATATTTTCATGGTAGGATAATCTTATCATGTCGATTATATTGCATTTCTGAGTATATTGTTATGGTGACTATGTTGCCATAATATCTATATTGTCATATAATTTGTCAAATTGATGGCAATATTGTCTTAGAGACGGTACTGTCATGTTATCTGTATTGTCACGGTGGTTGTATTGTCAACGTGACTATATAGTCATGTTGGCTACATTGTCGTTAAGATTACATTGTTATGGTAACTATATTACCATAGTGGCTGTATTGTTAAATCACTATATCGCCATGATGGCTATTTGTCATTTTTGTTATATAACAAGGAGGTGACTGTCTTTTCATGTTGGCAATATTGTCAGAATAGGTATATTGTCGAGTAGTGGGTATATATATTTCTTTTCTGGCGGTATATTATCATGATGGCAATAATAACATTTTGGCGATACTGGCATGGCGATATAGTGTTTTAGCAGCTAAACTCTTGTTGTGGATATTTTTCAATTGTATATTTTATCATGGTAGCTATATAGTCAAGGTTACTATATTTTCATGGTAGCTACATTGTCATGGTGAAGACATTGGCATGGTGGTTGTATTCTTAATTTCAATATAATGCCGTCCTGGCTACATTATCTTGGTCGCTATATCAACTTGATGGCTATATTGTTATGGTTAATTTTGTCTTTCGGGATATATTTTGCAATTAGTGACAATACTGTTGTGATTATATGATCATGATAGTATTTTCATGAAAACTTATGTGGTATTGTAAGTGTCAGTGAATGGATATCATCTCTTCATGTCACTTAAATTGTCATGGTTTTTACACTATGATCTTTATGTCAACCTGCTGATTATATAATCATGATTGCTGTATGATCATGGTAACTATATTGTAATGTCGTTTTATTTCATTGTGATAATTTTGTCATGTTGACTACAATTCCATGACAGCTATAATGTTATGAGCATATCATGATGATAAATCCTGTCTGAGTCACTGTTTTTTCACAGAGACTATATTGTCCTGGAGTCTATATTTTTGCTATGATCCGAAAACGACTATCTATTAACAGTATCCATATTGTCAGGTGGTTATATTGCCATTGTGATTATAAGTTGAATGCTTCTATATTTTTGCTTTGATTATATTGTCATATCAATTATATGATCATGGTAGCTTTATTGTCAGAGTGAATAGATTGTCGTTGTGACTATATTTTCATAATGGCTAATTTGTCAAAGCAAATATCTTGATATGGGGGCTATATTTTCATGATATCTATAAAGTCATTGTAAGATTACTGTCAAGGTGACACTATTGTCCTGTTGATTGAGTTATATCGTTATATTATTTTCAAGATGGCTGTATTGTCATGGTGGCTATATTGTAGTTTGCTGTATTTTAATTTTACGCTTTTGTGAAGATAGTTTTACTGTCAGTGTACCTATAGTGTCATGGAGAATATATTTTCATAGTGGAATTATTGTCATTATTAACATACTGTCATTTTGGCCATCTCCTTATTTTGGTTACATTTCTATCATATATATATCATCACCTTGGCTATATTAGCAAGGTGATCTTTTTTTACGGTTGATATATTCTCATTTTTTTAATCATGCATTTTTTGTCGTAAGTGATACATCATCATGATAACTATAACATTCCGGTAACTATATATTGGCATTTTGACTATATTGTTATTATGACAATGATATCATGTTGGATATCTTACCAAAGTAACTTTATTGTCATGGTGTCTATTTCATCATGATGGTTATAATGTCATGGTGACTACATTTTCACGGTAGCTTTTATACTGATGTTGGGTTTGCCCTTGAGGATGTATCATTATAAAACAAGATTCTCATTTTGATTAAATCATTAGGGGACTACATTGTCGTGATATGCTATATTGTTATGGTTTCAGGAATGTCATTGTATATATATCATTATGTTGGCTATATTCCAATAGAAGCCATAGTGCAGAGTGCTTATATTTTCATGATATAATCATTTTGTTATGTCGATTATATTCCACTTGTGTGTATATTGTCATGGTGACTGTTGCCATAATATCTATACTGTCAATTGATTTGTTGAATTGGTGGCTATATTGTCATAATGTAGTGTCATGGTTCCTGTATTGTCTTGGTGGTTGTATTGTCATCGTGTCTATATGGTCATGGAAGTTATATTTCCATTAAGATTATATTGATATGGTAACTATATTGCCATGGTGGCTATATTGTTAAATGAATATATTGCCATAATGGCTATTTGTTATTTTTTGTTATATTACAAGGGGGTGATTGTCTTTTCATGTTGCCTATATATCAGGGTACCTATATTGTTATCATAAGATTACTCTCATAAAGACAATATAGTCGCCATGCCAATATTTTCTCCTTAATGATATGGGTATCATGATGATATATCTCTTATAACAGAATATGCACGATTAGAAAATGACAATATACCACCTATAAAAAAAAATCACCTTCCCAATATAGCCAAGGTGACGATATATATAAGATAGCAATGTAACCCAAATCAGAAGATAGCCAAAATGACTTTATTTCATAATGACAATTGCGTCACTATGAAAATCTGTTCCCAATGAAAGTATAGCTACACTGACATTAAAGCCATATTCAATAAATAGTAACACTGAAAACGCATCAAACGACAATATAGCCACCATGATTGTACAGCCACCATAACAATAATGTTACAACATAAATCAATCACTGTGATATTAGAGTAAACTTGAAAACATTTTTACAATTGCCATAAAAGTATTATGAGAATATAGCATCGATATCAACATATTTCCCATGACAATTTAGCCATTATGATAGTATAGTCACAACTACAATATATTCACTATAACAACAAAACCACCATGGCCATATAACTGATGTAACAATCTAGTCAACGCAACATTAAAGAAACATTCAGAATATCTTCACAACGTCAATATAGCCACCTGACAATATAGATACCGTGACAAAATAGTCGTTTTCGGATCATAGGAAACATATAGCCTGTAAAGTATATAGTGTCCAGGAGACAATAGCGTCCAAAACAGAATTTATCAATACTATACAGCCGCCTTGACAGTATAGCCTATAAAACAATGTCAGAACCATGAAAATGTACGTGCCATACCAATATAACTATTATAAAAATGAAGTCAACATACCAAAATGATCAAAAAAGATATTGCCATTGCCATACAGTAACAAAAATCATAAATTAATGATGATAATGTAATGAGCATTTTCACATGAACACCATCACCGTTTAAAAGCACGACAAAGTTACATGATGATATGATATCCAGACAGATACACTCAAGATGCCAAATAAGCCGTCATAGAAATATTATCATGATCATATAATCACAAACAAATTGCAGGTAAAGACAAAATACATTTCCAACGATGAAATTGACCGTAGCAATATATATAGCCATCAAGTTGATATAGCGACCAAGATAATGTAGCCAGGATGGCGTTATATTGAACATAACAATACACCCGCCATGCGAATATGGTCATCTTTACAATGTAGCTTGCATGAAATATAGTAACCTTGACAATGTAAGTACCATGATAATGTATTCCCATAAAAAAATGTCCAAAAGAACAGTTGGGCTGTGTACACTATATCATCATGCTAATCTTGCCAAAATTCTAGTATAGCCAACATGGCAATATTCCAAAAGGAAAAAAAATACCCACCATAATAAGATAGCTAACTTAACAATATAGCTACTCTGACAAAAAGCCATGATGGCAATATAGTTACCATAAGAATGTAATCTTAATGACAGTATAGCCATCATGACCATAGAGTCACGATAACAAGACAACCATGATGACCATCCAGGCAACATGACAATACAGTCTCTATGACAATATTGCTATCAATTTAATAAATCAAATAGCAATATAGAAATTATGGCAACACAGTCACCATGACAATGTTTAAAAATACAATAAAATACTAATAACAAAATGATCAAACAATGAAAATATAGCTACCCTACCACTATGGCTTCCATTGTAATGTAGCCAACATAGTATACATTCACCATGACAATACTAAAACTATAACAATATAGCATATAATGACAATGTATTCACCTCATAATTTAAACAAAATGAAATATCCGATTTTATAATGATATATCTCCAAGGGTAAATCAACACCATTAAATAAGCTACAATGAAAATTTAGTCGCATGTAGTTATCTTAGCAATATAGCCACTAAGAGATTGTAGTCATAATGACAATATAGTCACCATGACAATATACTGTCACTTTAATGATATAGTTATCAAGATAATGTATCACTCATGAAAGAATGTGCATGATTAAAAAAATGACAATATAGCAACTATAAAGAGATCACCTTGCCAATATAGCCAAGGTGACGATATGTATATCTTCGCAATGTAACCAAAATGAGCAGATAGCCAAAATGACGATATGTTTATAATGACAATACTGCTACTACGAAAATATATTCCCCCTGACACAATAGGTACAATGACAATAAAGCAATCTTCACAAAAGAATAACATTGAAAATACAGGAAACGACAATATAGCCACCATGACAATGCTGCTATCGTGACAATAATGTCATGATATACATCAATCGCCAGGCTATTAGAGTCACCTTGATAGTAATCTTTCAATGACTTTATGAGTATCATGAAAATATAGCCCTCATGTCAACATATTTCCTATGACAATTTAGCCATTATGATAGTATGGTCACGACGACAAGATATTCACTATGACAATAAAGCTACCATGATCATATGACTGATATGACAATATAGATTTCAGGATATGTAGTGTCCAGGACAATATAGAAATTACGGTAACACAGTAACCATGAGAATATACTCACAAAAACAATAAAATCGTCATAACAAAATGATCCAACCATGAAGATATAGTTACCCTGCGACTATGACTTTAATTGTAATGTAACCAACATAATATACATTCAACATGACAGTATTGAAACTATAACAATATCGCATATCATGGCAATATATTCACATGATAATTTAAAAAGAAGGAAATTTTCCTTTTTATAATATATCTTCAAGGGCAAAATCAACACCATTAAATATGCTACAATGAAAATGCAGTCAAACTGTCATTATAACCATCATCATGAAATAGTCACCATGACACCACTAAGAGATTATAGTCATAATGTCAACATTGTCACAATGCCAATATACTGTCACCTTAATAGGTAAAGTTATCACGATAATGTATCGCTTATGAAAAAATATGCATGACTAAAAAAAATGACAATATAGCAACTATAAAAGAGATCACCTTGACAATTTAGCCAAGGTGACGATATGTAAATCTTCGCAATAAAACCAAAATGAGTAGATAGCAAAAATGACGGTATGTTCATAATGACAATACTGCTGCTATGAAAATATATCCCCCATGACCCTATAGCTACAATGACAATAAAGCAATCTTCACAAAAGAGTAACAATGAAAATACAGCAAACGACTATATAGCCACCATGAAAGTACAGCCACTATAACAATAATGTCACGATATAATTCACTGACTATATAAACATCATGAAAATAAGGCTTCCATGTCAACATACTGACCATGACAAATTAGCCAATATCATAATGTAGTCAAGACGGCAATATAATCACTATAACAATATAGCCATGATCATATAAGTGATATGACAATACGGTCAACGCAACAATAAGGAAGCCTTCAAATTATATTCATTATGGCAATATAAGCACCTGACAATATTGATGCTGTGACAAAATAGTCTCTTTCGGATCATAGCAAACATATAGGCTCCAGGACAATATAGTGTCCATGACAAAATAGCGACCATGACAAGATTTTTAATTAAGATATAGTCACCTTGACAGTATAGCCGATAAAACAATGAAACAACAATGAAAACGTACCTGCCATAACAATATAGCTACCATGAAAATGCAGGCAACATGACAAAATTGTCACAATGAAATGTAATCGCCATTACAATTTAGCTACCATAATCATATATCAATCATGATAATATCATCAGGAGGCTGATATAAACACCATCACAGTATAAAAACCATGACAATATAGTGACATGATAATATGATATCCATACACTTATACTGACATTACCAAATAAGCCGCCATGAAAATATTCTCATGATCATATGATTAAAACAAAATTGTAGTTAATGACAAAATATATCCCCAACGACAAAATTAACCATAGCAATATAGGCAGCAAGTAAATATAGCGACCAAGATAATGTAGTTAGGATAGCATCATATTGAAAATAACAATGGTTACCTACCATGGCAATATAGTTACCATAATCATGTAATCATAACTGGAATATAACCAACATGACTATATAGTCAAGATGACATGCAACCATCATGACAATACAGGCAACATGACATTAGAGTCTCCACGACAATATTGCAATCGCTTCAACAAATTAAATGATAATATAGATATTACTGGAACACAGTCACCATGGCAGTATTATCACAAATGCAATATAACCGCGATAACAAAATTATCCTACCATGAAAATTTAGCCACCCTGCCACTGCAATATATCTAACATAATAATACATTCACTACGACATTACTGAAACCATGACAATATAGCATATCATGACAATGTAGTCACCTGATGACAGTCGCGCACCAGCCACCAGCTGCTGTCGTCTTTCAGAGCTAGGTTGTAGCTATTCCTCCCTACGTTGTCGCTACCCTTGCGTTGTTTTGAAGGTTTTATCTTATATGATCATGATTGGTGTATGATTATCGAATCCATAATGTGATATCGTTTGTATTTCATTGTAATGAATTTGTCATAGTAACTATATTTTTATGTAAGCTATATTGTTATGGTAGGTACATTTTCAAGGTTGTTCCACTGGTTCGGTGACTGTATTGTGATGATAAATCCTGTCTTCTTCGCTATTTTGTCATAGACACTATATTCTCTTGGACGCTATATGTTTGCTATGATCAGAAAATGACTATTTTGTCACAGTATCTATATTTTCATGTGGCTGTATTCTCAGAGTTGATATAAGTAAAAAATGCGTTTATTGTTCCGTTGACAATATTGTCATATCATTTATGTGATCATGGTGGCTTTATTGTTATGGTGAATATATTAGCGTCTTGACTATATTATGAGAATGGCGAAAACGTCACTTTAAATTCATATTCATATGGAGGCTATACTTTCACGACAAATATATATATATGGACGCTATATTTTCATGATGTTCATGTACTCATTGTATATTCATTATCAAGGTAACTCTAATGTCCTGGCGATTGATTTATATCGAGAGATTATTGTCATGGTGGCTGTACTGTCTTGATGGCTAGTCGTTTGCTATTTTTTCAATAGTGCTCTTTTTGTGAAGATGGCTTTATTGTCAGTGAAGCTGGAGAACTGTGGGAAACATATTTTCATAGTTGCAGTATTGTCATTATGAACATACCGTCGTTCTGGTTATCATCTCTTTTTCTTTACGTTGCTATGATGTATATATCGTCACCTTGACTATAGTGACTGTCATTTTCTAATCATACTTATTTTGTCACAAGCGATATATCATTCTGATCACTTTATTATCAAGGTGACAGTATTTTGATAGCGACTATATTGTCATGATGACTATAATCTCAGAGTGGCTATATTGCCATGGTCACTATTTTATCATGATATTTATGTCATAGTGACTGTATTTTCATGGCAGCTTTTTAACGGTGTATAAATTATGTCCCTGAGGTTATACCATAATAGAAGCGAAATCTTTATTTTTCATTAAATTATCAGGTGACTTTATTGTCATGATATGCTATATTGTTATGGTTTTAGTACAGTCGTGGTGAATGTTTTGTTATTGTGGCTATATTGTAATGGAAGCCATAGGGTCAGGGTGACTATATTTTCATGGTAAGATCATTTCATAATGACGATTATATAACATTTCTGAGTATATTGTCATGGTGATTGCGTTGCCATAATATCTATTTTGTCATTCAACTTGTTGAATTAGTTGCAATATTGTCATAGAGACTGTATTTTGATGTTTTCTGTATTGTCATGGTTGCTGTATTGTCATCGTGACTATATGGACATGGTGACTACATTGCCATTAAGAATACATTGCTATGGTAATCATATTGCCATGATGGCACATTGTTTGGTTACCATATTACCATGATGGCTATTTGTCATTTTTTTTTATATTTCAAGGAGGTTACTGTCTTATAATGTTACCTATATCATCACCGTAGTACATTGTCAAGTTAGCTATATCGTTGTGATGAGTATTTTTTCTGTTGATATATTGCCATGATAGCTATACTAACATTTTAGAGATATTGGCATGTTGATATATCGTCTTAGCAGCTAAACTCTTGTTGTGGCTATTTTTTGGGTATTTTCTATCTTGAATATTTTGCCATGGCAGCTATATATCTTGGTCGCTATAACAACTTAATGGCTATTTTGCTATGATTAATTTTGTCGTTGGGGATATATTTTGTCATTACCTACAATATTGTTGTGATTATATGATCATGATAACAATATATTCATGGCGCCTTTTTTGGTACTGTAAGTGTAAGTGTATGGATATCATCTCATCATGTCACTTATACTGTCATGGTTTTTATACTGTGATGTTGTTTGTCAACCTGCTGATTATATGGTAACTATATTGTAATGCCGATGATATTTCATCGTGATAATTTTGTCATGTTGACTAAAATTTCATGACATCTATAATGTTTTGGCAGGTACAGTTTCATGACTGTTACATCGTTTTATGGGCTATACTGTCAAGGTGTCTATATTATAATGATATATTCTGTCTTGGTTGCTATTTTGTCATAGAGACTATATTGTCGTGCAGGCTCTAGGTTTGCTAGGATTCAAAAGCGACTATTTGTCACAGTATCTATACTGTCATATGGTTATATTACCATAGTGAATATGATTTGTATATTTCTTTTTTTTTTTGTTTGACTGTATTGTCACAGCAGTTATATGATCACTGTGGCTATATTGTTATCGTGAATGAATTGTCGTCGTGACTATATTATCATAATGGCCAAATTGTCCTGATGAATATGTTGACATGGTGGCTATATTTTCATGATATTTATAGTCATTGTAAGTTTATTATCAAGATGACTAATGTCATGGTGATGATTTATATCGTGCCATTATTGTCATGGTAGCTGTACTATCATAGTGGCTATATTCTCGTTTGCTGTATTTTCAATGTTACTCTTTTGTGAATATGGCTTTATTGTCAGTGTAGCTATAGTGTCATGGGAACATATTTCCATAGTAGCAGTATTGTCATTATGAACATACCGCCATTCAGGCTATCTTTTCATTTTAGTTAAATTGCTATGATGTATATATCGTCACCTATATTTGCAAGGTGATCTTTTTTTATAGGTGATATACTGTCATTATCTGACTCATGCATACTTTGTCATAAGCGATATATTATCATCATAATTATATTATTAATGTGACAATATTGTCATAGCGACTATATTGTCTTTATGACTATAATGTCATAGTGGCTATATTGCCAAGATAACTATATTGTCATGGTGACTTTTATCATGATGTAATGTCATAGTGACTGCATTTTCATAGAAGTTTTTCACTGGTTTTGATATTGCCCTTGAGGATATACCATTATAGAAGAGAAATTGTCATTTTGATTAAATTATCAGGTGACTACATTGCCATGATATGCTATATTGTTATGATTTCAGTACTGTCATGGTAAATCTTTTATTACTGTGGCTACATTGCAATGGAAGCCGAAATGGTAAGGTGGTTATATTTTCATGGTAGGATGATTTTATTATGGCGATTATGTTGCATTTCTGAGTATATTGTCATGATGACTGTGTTGCAATGATATCTATATTGTCATTTAATTTGTTAGATGATGGCAATAATGTCTTAGAGACGGTACTGTCATGTTATCTGTATTGTCACTGTGGTTATATTGTCATTGTGACTATATAGTCATGGTGGCTATATTGTCATTAAGATTACATTGCTATGGTAACTATATTGCCATGGTGGGTGTATTGTTAGGTGACTATGTTGCCATAATGGCTATTTGTCATGTTTGTTATATAGCAAAGAGGTGACTGTCTTTTCATGTCGGCAATATTGTCATAATAGCTATATTGTCCAGCAGTGGGTATATATATATTTCTTTTCTGGCGGTATATTATCATGATGGCAATAATAACATTTTTGCGATATTAGCATGGTGATATATTGTCTTAGCAGCTAAACTCTTGTTGTGGATATTTTTCAATTTAAATATTCTATCATGGTAGCTACATAGTCAAGGTTACTATATTTCAGTGGTAGCTACATCTTCATGGTGAAGACATTGGCATGGTAGTGTATTGTCATTTTCAATATAATGCAGTCCTGGCTACATTATCTTGGTCGCTATATCAACTTGATGGCTATGTTGCTATGGTTAACTTTGTCGTTCGGGATATATTTTGTTATTAGCTACAATATTTTCGTGATTATAAGATAATAATAATAATATTTTCATGGAGGCTTATTTGGTATTATAATTCTAAGTGAATGGATATCATATCATATCACTTATATTGTCGTGGTTTTTACGCTGTGATACAGTTTATGTCAACCTGCTGATTATACAATCATGATTGGTGTATGATTATGATAACTATATTGTAATGCCGTTTTATTTCATTGTGATAATTTTGTTATGTTGACTACAATTACATGACAGCTATAAAGTTATGACTATATTATAATGATAAATCCTGTCTGAGTCACTGATTTTTCACAGAGACTATATTGTCCTGGAGTCTATATGTTTGCTATGATCCGAAAGCGACTATTTATTCACAGTATCTATATTGTCAGGTGGTTATATTGCCATTGTGAATATCAGTTGAATGTTTCTATACTTTTGCTTTGACTATATTGTCATATCACTTATATGATCATGGTAGCTTTATTGTCATAGTGAATACACTGTCGTCGTGACGATATCATCATAATAGCTAAATTGTCATAGCAAATATGTTGACATGGGGCTATATTTTCATGATGTTTAAAAAGTTATTGTAAGATTATTATAAAGGTTATTCTAATTTCCTGGCGATTGATTTATATCGACATTTATATTCATATTGTCAAGATGGCTGTATTGTTATAGTGGCTATATTGTCGTTTGCTGTATTTTCAATTTTACTCTTTTGTTAAGATAGCTTTAATGTCACTGTAGCTATAGTGTCATAGAGGATGTATATTCATAGTGGCAATATTGTCATTATGAACATATTGTCACTTTGGCTATCTTCTTATTTTGGTTACATTACTATCATGTATATATCGTAACCTTGGCTGTATTAGCAATGTGATCTTTTTTATAGTTACTATATTGTCATTTTTTTAATCATGCATATTTTGTCATAAGTGATACATTATCATGATAATTATAATATTCCTGTGACTATATATTGGCATTGTGACTATATACTTATCATGACTATAATCTCATGATAACTATATTGTCATGGTGACTATTTTATCATGATGGTTATAATGTCATGGTGACTGCATTTTCACGGTAGCTTTTATAATGATCTGGGTTTTGCCCTTGAGGATGTATCATTATAAAACGAGATTTTCATTTTGATTAAATCATAAGAGGACTACATTTTCAGGATATGCTACATTGTTATGGTTTCAGGAAGAACATGGTATATGTATTATTATGTTGGCTACATTGCAATTAAAACCATAGTAGCAGAGTGGGTATATTTTCATAATATAATCACTTTGTTATGTCGATTATATTGCATTTGTGAGTATTTCGTCATGACGACTGTTGCCATAATATCTATGATGTCATGTGATTTGTTGAATTGATAGCAATATTGTCATAATGTTATGTCATGTTTCCTGTATTGTCTTCATGGTTGTATTGTCATCGTGTCTATATAGTCATGGTGGTTATATTTCCATTAATATTATATTGATATGTTAACTATATTGCCGTGGTGGCTATAATGTTAGATGAATATATTGCTATGATGAATATTCGTTATTTTTGTTATATTACAAGGAGGTGATTGTCTTTTCATGTTGCCTATATACCCGGGTAGCTATATTGTCACAATAAGATTACAGTCATGAGGACAATATAGTCGCTATGACAATATGTTCACCTTAATGATATAGTTATCATATTTTATTGCTTATGACAGAATATGCACGTTTAAAAATGACAATATACCAGATATAAAGATATCACCTTCCCAATATATCTAACGTGACGATATATACATCATAGCAATGTAACCCAAATTACAAGATAGCCAAAATGACTTTATTCCATAATGACAATACCGTCACTATCAAAATTTGTTCCCGATGAATGTATAGCTACACTGACAATAAAGCCATATTCACAAAATAGTAACATTGGAAACACATCAAACGACAAAATAGCCACCATGATAGTACAGCCACCATAACAATAATGTTATAATATACATCATTCATCGTGACATTAGAGTTACCTTCAAAATAGATTTACAATTACTATATAAATATCACGAGAATACAGCATCCATATCAACATATTTCCCATGACAATTTAGACATTATGATAGAATAGTCACAACGAAATTAAATCCATTATAACAACAAAGCCACCATGACGATATAACTGATATGACAAAATAGTCAACGCAATATTAAAGAAACATTCAAAATATATTCACTGTGCAAATATAGCCACATGACAATGTAGATACAGTGACAAAATAGTCGCTTTCGGATCATAGGAAACATACAGCCTCCAGGATATATAGTGTCCAGGAGACAATAGCGTCCAAGACAGGATTTATCATTACTATATAGCCACCTTGACAGTATAGCTTATAAAACAATGTAAGAACCATGAAAATCTACTTGCCATACCAATATAACTATTGTCAAAATCAAGTCAACATAATAAAATAATCACAAAAGATATCGCCATTGCTATATAGTCACCATAATCATACATTAATGATGATAATACAATCAGCATATTGACATAAGCACCATCACCGTATGAAAACCATGACAATCTAAGTTACATGATGATATGATATCCAGACAGCTACACTCAAGATACCAAATGAGCCGCCATAAAAATATTATCATGATCATATGATCACAACCAAATTGTAGGTAAAGACAAAATACATCCCCAACGATAAAATTGACCTTAGCAATATAGTCATCAAGTTGACATTGCGACCAAGATGATGTAGCCAGGATGGCATTATATTAAAAATGATGATATACCCACCATGCCAATATCGTCATCATTACAATGCAGCTTACATGAAATATAGTAACTTGACAATGTAGCTACCATGAAAATATGTTCCCATGAAAAAATTTCCACAACAGCAGTTGAGCTAAAAAAACACTTTATCACCATGCTAATATCGCCAAATTTTTAGTATAGCTATTATGGCAATATAACAAAAGAAAAAAAATACCCACCACAATGATATAGGTAACTTAACAATATAGCTACTCTGACAAAAAGCCATCATGGCAATATAGTTACCTAACAATATAGCCACCATGACAATACAGTTACCATAACAATGTAATCTTAATGATAGTATAGCCATCATGACCATATAGTCACGATGACAAGACTCCCATAATGACCATACAGGCAACATGACAACACAGTCTAACAATATTACCATCAATTCAATAAATCAAATGACAATATAGAAATTATGGCAACACAGTCACCATGACAATATACTCACAATTACAATGAAATCGTCATAACGAAATGATCCAACTATGCAAATATATTCACTCTGCCACTATGGCTTCATTTTTAATGTAGCCAACATAATATACATTCACCATGACTGTACTGAAACTATAGCAATATAGCATATCATGACAATGTATTCACCTGATAATTTAATCAATATGAAATTCCCGTTTATATTAGGATATATCTTCAAGGGCAAAATCAACACCATTAGATAAGCTACAATGAAAATGTGATCACAATGTCATTATAACCATCATCATGAAATAGTTACCATTACAATATAGTTATCGTAGCAATATAGCCACTGAGAGATTGTAGTCATAATGACAATATAGTCACCATGACAATGTACTGTCACCTTAATAACATAGTTATCACGATAATGTATCGCTTATGAAAGAATGTGCATGATTAAAAAAAATGACAATATAGCAACTATAAAGAGATCACCTCGCCAATAAAGCCAAGGTGACGATATGTAAATCTTCGCAATGTAACCAAAATGAGAGGATAGCCAAAATGACTATGTTCATAAAGACAATACTGCTACTACGAAAATATATCCCCATTAAACTATAGCAACAATGACAATAAAGCATTGAAAACATTGAAGATACAGCAAACGACAATATAGCCACCATGACAATACAGCCATCTTGACAATAATTTCACGATTTAATCAATCGGCAGGACATTAGAGTCACCTTAACGGTAATCTTACAATGACTTTATAGATATCATGAAAATATCGCCCCAATGTCAACATATTTGCTATGAAAATTTAGCGATGATGATAATATAGTCAAGACGACAATATATTCACTATGACAATAAAGCTACCATGATCATATAACTGATATGACAATATAGCCTCCAGGATATATAATGTCCAGGACAATATAGAAATTATGGTAACACAGTCACCATGACAATATACTTACAAATACAATAAAATCGTAATAACAAAATGATCCAAACATGAACATATAGCCACCCTGACAGTATGGCTTCCATTGTAATGTAGCCCACATCATATACATTCACTATGACAGTACTGAAACTATAACAATATAACATATCATGACAGTGTATTCACCTGATAAATTAATCAAAATGAAATTTTCGTTTTTATTAGGATATATCTTCAAGGGCAAAATCAACACCACTTAATAATCTACAAAGAAAATGTGATCGCAATGTCATTATAACCATCGTCATGAAATAGTCACCATTACAGTATAGTTATCTTAGCAATATAGCCACTAAGAGATTAGTCATAATGACAATATAGTCATCATGACAATATACTATCACCTTAATAATATAGTTATCACGATAATGTATCGCTTATGAAAAAATATGGATGATTAAAAAAATGACAATATAGCAACTATAAAGAGATCACCTTGCCAATATAGCAAGCTAACGATATGTAAATCTTCGCAATGTAACCAAAATGAAATGATGGCCAAAATGACGGTATGCTCATATTGACAGTAATACTACTATGAAAATATATTCCCCATGACACAATAGCTACAATAACAATAAAGCAATCTTCACAAAAGAGTAACACTGAAAATACAGCAAACGACTATATAACCACCATGACAGTACAGCCACTATGACAATAATGTCACGATATGATTCAGTCGCGGTGACATTAGAGTCACCCTGATAATAAAATAGTACTGACGATATAAATATCATGAAGATAAGGCTTCCGTGTCAACATACTTACCATGACAATTTAGCTAATATGATAATATAGTCACGACGGCAATATATTCACTATAACAATATAGCCATGATCATATAAGTGATATGACAATACAGTGAACGCAACAATAAGGAAGCCTTCAAATTATATTTCATTATGGCAATATAAGCACCTGACAATATTGATGCTGTGACAAAATAGTCTCTTTCGGATCATAGCAAACATATAGGCTCCAGGACAATATAGTGTCCATGACAACATCGCGACCAAGACAAGATTTCTCATTGAGATATAGTCACCTTGACAGTATGGCCGATAAAACAATGAAACAACAATGAAAATGTACCTGCCATAACAATATAGCTACCATGAAAATGTAGGCATCATGACAAAATTGTCACAATGAAATATAATCGTCATTGCAATTTAGTTACCATAATCATGTATCAATCATGATAATATCATCATGAGGCTGACATAAACACCATCACAGTATAAAAACTATGAAAATATAGTGACATGATAATATGATATCCATACACTAGCACTCACATTACCAAATAAGCCGCCATGAAAATATTGTTATCATGATCATATGATTGAAACAAACTGTAGTTAATGACAAAATATATCCCCAACGACAAAATTGACCATAGCAATATAGCCAGCAAGTAAATATAGCGACCAAGATAAATAGTTAGGATGGCATTATATTGAAAATGATAATACAGCCACCATGCCAATATCGTCACCAAGACAATGTAGCTTCAATGAAAATATAGTAACCTTGACAATGTAGCAATTATGATAATACAGTCCCATGGAACATATCCACAACAACAGTTTATTTGCTAAGACACTATATCACCATGCCAATATCGCCAAAATGTTAGTCTAGGCATCATGGCAATATACCACCCGAAAAAGAAAATTATCACCACAATATAGCTAACTTAACAAAATAGCTACCCTGATAATATATTCAATATGAAAAGATAGTCACCTTTTTGCAATTATAACAAAAATGACAAATAGCCATCATGGCAATATAGTCACCTGTCAATATAGTCACCATGACAATATAGTTACCATAACCATATAATCTAAATGGAAATATAGCCAACATGACTATATAGTCAAGATGACAATACAGGCAACATGACATTAGAGTCTCTACGACAATATTGGAATCGCTTCAACAAATTAAATGATAATATAGTTATTATGGCAATATAGTCACCATGACAATATTTTCACAAATGCAGTATAACCGCGAGAACAAAATGATCCTACCATGAAAATATAGCCACCCTGCCACTATGTCTTCCATAGCAATGTAGCCAACATAATAATACATTCACAATGATAGTTCTGAAACCATTACAAAATAACATATCATGACAATGTAGTCACCTGATGACAGTCGCGCACCAGCTACCGACGTGTACGGAGCTGCTGTCGTCTTTCAGAGCTAGGTTGTAGCTATTCCTCCCTGCGTTGTCGCTACCCTTGCTTTGTTTTGAAGGTTTTATTTTATATGATCATGATTAGTGTATGATCATCGAAACTATAATGTGATATCGTTTATATTTCATTGTAATGAATTTGTCATGGTAACTATATTTTCATGTAAGCTATATTGTTACGGCAGGTACATTTTCATGGTTGTTCCACTAATCTTATTGGCTATACTGTCAAGGGGACTGTATTGTGATGATTAATCCTTTCTTTTTCGCTATTTTGTCATAGAGACTATATTCTCTTGGACGCTATATGTTTGCTATGATCCAAAAATGACTATTTTGTCACAGTATCTATATTGTCATGTGGCTATATTTCCATGGTGAATAAAATTTATAAATGCGTTTATTGTTGCATTGATTACATTGTCATATCATTTATGTGATTATGGTGTCTTTATTGTTAAGGTGAATATATTATCGTCTTGACTACATCATTATAATAGCTAAATTGTCATTTCAAAGATATTCATATGGAGGCTATATTTTCTCGACAAATATATTCATATGGACGCTATATTTTCATGATATTTATGTACTCATTGCGTATTTATTATCAAGGTCTCTCTAATGTGCTGGCGATTGATTTATATCGTGACATTATTGTCATGGTGGCTGTACTGTCTTGGTGGCTATATAGTCGTTTGCTGTTTTTTCAATTGTACTCATTTTGAAAAGATGGATTTATTGTCAGTGTAGCTGTAGTAACGTGGGGAATATATTTTCATAGTGGCAGTATTGTCATTATTAACATACCGTCATTCTGGTTATCCTCTTTTTCTTTACATTGCTATCATGTTTATATCATCACCTTGCCTATATTGGCAAGGCGATCTTTTTTTTTATAGTTGCTATATTATCATTTTTTTAATCATGTATGATTTTGTCATAAGCGATACATTATCATGATAACTATATTATCAAGGCTACAATAGTTTCATGGTAACTGTATTGGTATTATGACTATAATCTCATAGTGGTTATATTGCCAAGATAACTATATTGTCGTAGTGATTACTTTATCATGAAGGTTGTAATGTCATGGTGACTGCATTTTCATGGTAGCCATTTTAATGGTTTTGATTTTACCCTTCTTGATATATCATCATAAAAACGAGATTTTCATTTTTAACGAAATATCAGGTGACTACATTGTCATGATATAATACATTGTTTTGTTTTCAGTATTGTTATGGGAGATTTTTGAAGACAATATGTGGTGTGAGGTGGTTTCATCGAGTAAGTAATGAACGGGTAAGAGAGATGTGTGGTAATAAAATGAGTGTGGTTCAGAGAGCAGAAGAGGGTGTTTTGAAATGGTTTGGTCACATAAAGAGAATGAGTGAGGAAAGATTGACAAAGAGGATTTATGCGTCAGACGTGGACGGAACGAGGAGAAGTAGGAGACCAAATTGGAGGTGGAAAGATGGAGTGAAAAAGATTTTGAGTGGTCGGGGCCGGAACATGGTGGAGAATGAAAGGTGTGTAAGGAATAGAATGAATTGGAACGATGTGGTGTACCGGGGTCGACGTGCTGTCAATGGATTGAACCAGGGCATGTGAAGCGTCTGGGGTAAACCATGGAAATTTTTATGGGGCCTGGATGTGGAAAGGGAGCTGTGGTTTTGGTGCATTATGCATTACAGCTAGAGACCGAGTGTGAACGAATGTGGCCTTTGTTGGCTTCTCCTAGTGCTACCTCACGCACATGCGGGAGGAGGGGGTTGTCATTTCATGTATGGCGGGATGGCGACGGGAATTAACAAGGGCAGACAGTATGAATTATGTACATATGTATATAAATATATGTCTGTGTGTGTTTATGTATGTATACGTTGAGATGTATAGGTATGTATATGTGCGTGTGGGGAACTATATGTATATATACGTGTATGTGGGTGGGTTGGGCCATTCTTTCGTCTGTTTCCTTGCGCTAAGTCGCTAACGCGGGAGACAGCGACAAAGTATAATAGAAAAAAAAAGTATATATATATATATATATATATATATATATATATATATATATATATATATATATATATATATAAAACAGTTAGTTGATATATAACGAATAAACGCAGCTAGGACGCCATTTGGCTAACATGCGATTGTCCAAGACAGACAACTAGTGTATCATAGACTTATTATGTAGACAAGAAGGCGAACTGTTTGCAAAACTTATCAACAATAAATTTATCCAATATATATAGACCTTTATTAATATCAAAGTCATAATTCTTTGTGTATTTAATAACAGAAGATTCAATGGTAGTTCTCGTGGTACTGGAGTTAGTGTTAATAGCTGATTCGGTATTACTCCAGTCAATACAATGGTCATAGTTTTTAACTTGATTAAAGAAGTTTCGATTCTTTTCCTTTTCTTATACTATATTCATGTTGATTGAGTCTAACAGAAAGATCCTTACCAGTCTGCCCAACATAAACCTTATCACAATTTCTACATGGCACTTTATAGATGCGCTCAGGAGAATTTTTTGGTGAGTTCCTGATTAAGACATTCTTTATAATAATATTGTTGCTGAAGGTAACATTTACATTAAAGGATCTAAGCAACATGGGAAGTACAGTAAAGTTATCATCAAAAGGGAGAACTAAAAGATTCTTCGTGTCAGTGGAAGGTATGGGCTCACCTCTATAAAATGATTTCTTTGCTAACTTAAGGGATTTATCAATGAAAGATCTCGTTTACTTCAACTTAGATCCAATCGAATATACTCTCTTAAACACATTATCAATAAACTCTGGACTGCAAATACGTAATGCCCTGAGGAACATAGATTCGCTTGATCACGCATAAAATTGTGATCCTCTCCAATATACATATATATATATATATATATATATATATATATATATATATATATATATATATATATATATATATATATATATATATATATATATATATATATATATACATATATATATATATATATATATATATATATATATATATATATATATATATATATATATATATATATATATATATATGTGTGTGTGTGTGTGTGTGTGTGTGTGTGTGCAGATATCAGTAAAATGGCAGGAGTGGATTATATGTACAAAAGAGGTGCTTATTAAAGAAAGATAAAATGCTGAATAGTGGTGAAAACCTTTGTATTAATTCCATTGAGAAAGTAGTAAATCAAATTACATTTAGAGGGCAATAAGTTTTCAAGTGATAATGAAGTTTGTTCTTCATCAAAATCAAACAGAAAACAAAAAAAAATCATAAAAGCCTAATACTTTTGTGTCGCTTATCCAGGCCCATTTTTACTAAGTAATGTTGGGACGGCTCCACCCACTTTAAGACTTGAGTACATAGAATATATTATCGTCGATGTTAAAGAGTTTTCCCTTTTGATGTTATCCTTAAAATGAAGGTTAAGGAAAGTGAGATAGAGCTTAACGTTAAAGTTAGGATAGCTAAGGCATCCTTGATCATATAATCACTAGTCAGGTGTTAATATAGACTAGGTTAGGTTCAGTATCCTTCATCAGGTCACCATTACCAAGGCGTTGTTATGTTGGGTCAGGCAACTTCAAACCAACTTTCAGTATCATTTACTCATAAATCTCTAAGCTCTAATAACCTAAAAGTTTTAGAGTAGATAGGGTAGAAACTGATGGAAGCCATTTCTAACATTCTTGCATAACCTGACCTCTCGCCATCCCAAAACATAGTCATCCCAGCTTGGATATTGTACTGCTGTGGTCGTCAACTAATTTGAAAAGGAAGACATTGAATGGAGAAATTACTGAGGTAGTCTCCAAAGATGATTACTGGTCTGAGAAATAAATTCAGAGAGCAGATTAAACGACTTAAATCCATTCAGCTTTAGGGAAAAGAAGTTTAAGAGATCCTATACAGGTATATTAAGTTATTGTAATGGCATCCCTTTAAGCTTGATATTTTTACTTCCTGTAACTAGTTCCAGCAATTAAAACAATATTCAGCATTGCGATTTAAGTGACTGACTTTAGGATGCATTTGGATCTGTTAAAAATTGTATTTAGCAAATACTTCAACTTTCAACTGACCCATTCTATATTTTTATTCATTTCATCTCAGTTTTATCACCTTTCTGTTACTGTTTAATATCAACAGTAGCCCGTCTACGTAGTTGGGGCTCTGAAGCAAAGGAAACTTTTTCTAGCTTATGTTAGGGTAGCATCTAAACCAAACCTAAATGACCTTACCTTAGAAATATGTTCAGACAGTACCTTCTGAAAATATTTCTTAAGGTAAGGTCGTGGGGATTAGTTTAGGTGCTAACTAAACCTTGGCTAGAAAAAGTTTGCTTGAAAGCCACAACTATTTGAAAGGCCTACTTTAAGTGGTGATATTGAAATCCGGTTGCTCCAGTGTGCCCCTCCGTCCGTTTGTTTTATGTCCATCTAAAGATTCATACATTCAATTTTTGATGTAGATTGATTTCCTATCTGAGTTTCGTCTACGGAATTCTACATCTTCAGTTCAGCACAACATTGTGGTAATGAAGAGAAAGTCACCACATTTACAAGCCGAGTGGACGTAGCTTATCCCACCTCGTTAGAGAGAAAACGTACCTGTATTTGAATTAATGAATGGGAACAGAGAAGACAAAATTTTATTACACATTTATTATACAACTATATAATTCATATTATATACATTACCACATTTCCTGCACTTTCCATCACAAATTTGCTGAGGTCATAGCCTTGAAGTTACCATTACCTTACAACCTTAAGGATGGTGGTCTACAACACCTCTAGATTGATGGAGAAAACGAAAAGTTTCGTTTTACTATTAAGACCACAGAAATACGGTAATTCCACTTCACTACCACTAACTACTAGTTATTTGACTTGTTGATTTTCACGGCTAAGATTTTCATCCTCTGAGCGAAGCCATACAATAATCGTTCTTATCTACTCTGAGCATTGGATAGCCACCTGATGATCAAGATTGCTGTTTTGGTTTTCCGTTTCCCTTGTAACTGCTGTGCCTCACTGCACACCTTACATGAGTGCCTTCCACAGTATTAGGGACAGCTGCTGGGCCTCACTGTAGCTACTTCTGGGACGGTTGCCAATCTTCCTCGTATTCCCTCATGACCACAGCGCCAAACCGACTCCCGCCATCAGGCCGAAACGCACAAACATTTCTGACAAAATTGAGACAACCGCTTTCGCGTCAGTTTTGATACCAAATGAATTTATACGACAATTACGTTCAAGATGCTTGGTTTTTCGTTCATGGATTGAAGAGAAGCAACCAACGATGGTTGCTACTGCCCAATCCATGAAGTCCCCCCCCTCCACGGAAAGGTAACCAAGTTTCGGGGGGGATGGGTGTTTACCCTGACGCCAACGGAGAAACTCAATACAATATTTTTGTTGTAACTTTCCTTAATCTTGAAAAATGAATCAATCAGAGGAAGCAATAGTCCCAGTCATATGAAGATTGGCTAACCGAATGTATATAGTTGTCAGTCCTCCTAAAACTTGTATATTTTCGATCATTAGAGCATCCATCTATTCATCTCATATAAGTGTTGCTAGGACAGTTGTCTATTAGTGCAGAGATCTTTTCCTCGGTAAAGAAAGTGTAGCCGGACTCCGCCCTCATGAGGTTACTGCACGACAGCAAAGATCACCCTTTGGTAGGCTGTGCTATAGGCAGCACAGCTCCGTCAAAGATCTCACTCCATAAGTGAACTTATATAGATTCTTTTTTTAACATTTTGTTCTGTCTATAAGGAACTCATCAGTTCTTCTCCAATGAAAGCAAAAAATCATCGAGAAATCGATTTGTATTCTCAATATCAGGATCTTGTGGCTCTGTGTGGGTGACGGGGCTGGTGGATTGTGTGTCTGGCTGTGTCTGGAGAGCGGGGCTGGTGGTCTCTGTGACTGGCTGTGTCTGGGGAGCGGGGATGGTGGTCTCTGTGACTTGCTGTGTCTGGAGAGCGGGGATGGTGGTCTCTGTGACTGGCTGTGTCTGGGAAGCGGGGCTGGTGGTCTCTGTGACTTGCTGTGTCTGGGAAGCGGGGATGGTGGTCTCTGTGACTGGCTGTGTCTGGAGATCAGGGGAAGTCTTGGGTATAAATTTCAATATACTGTGAGCGATATCGTCTCTCAACCGATTCCTCTCGATCTTCTCTTGCACGGCCTTCATGATACGTTTGGGCGGCTTTCTCCATTTTCTTTGCATTTCAGTTGGTGATCCTGCGCCATCGAGCCACATGATACCAGAATAGTATCGTTCCTGTTTCCCAACGGGTCCAATCTTGGTGTCACACATGATGCCGAGGGAACCCAAATGGCGGCCGATGTTTACGTTGGAAGCCACGGGCTCGTTATGTATCTTGCAGTAACTTTCATACCGTTGCTGCAGCTCTTTCCTGCTGATAAGGTACCGCTTCATAGTAATAGTCTTTCCCTTCATTTGAACGAAGGTATTCATGAAACTAACAAAGGAAGCCTTTCCTTTGTAATCCCGTTTGTAGTAACAGAAAGCCATTGAAGACGT